>NC_141042.1:12920000-13142500 GCF_052040795.2 Danio rerio
AGCCCCTCCCCTTGCATTTTTAAAATCTAAATGTAGAGTTGCTAAACTTATCCCAAAATAAATCCAATCTAAATAAAAATTGAGCCTCGGAAACAATATTCTGTTTCCAATGACATCAATACCTTAATTTTAAGCCCTTCCCTTGCGTTTTTTTGTGTGTAATTTTAAATCCAAATGTAGACCTTAATCATTTGATACAAGTATTCCAAAGAAAATCAAATCTAAATAAAATAGTTTGAGCTTCTGACATAATGTTCCATTTTTTGTGACATCATCAAGGTCTTTTGTTTAAGCCCCTTCTCTAGCATTCTGTTTTCGTGTGTAATTTCAAATCTGAACATACACTATGCTTCCTTAATCATTATCAAAATGTTTTATAAAACTAAATAAATTTAGAAAACATAAACATTTTGACCGCAAACACTGTTTAATTGAAATAAATGGTTTAAAGTTAAAATTGACAACCAAAATTAAACATCCACTTTCTATCTATACCAAATATACGGGTATATCATGCATCCCTAGACATCTGTAGTTTTTGAAGTAAGCCGATTTCATTTTCAGTCTACGGTTTATGTCGGAATTACCGTAATTAAAAATGTGCACATTCTTTTCCAATCAGTGCTTTGTTTTCATGCCAACCACCGTAAAGCTATGATGAATCCAGTGCTTTTTGAATGAAATGGCTATATTTAAGTCATGTCTAAACAAATTAAATATTTTCTTACAACCATAAAAATAGCTATTTACCCTCACGAAAATGCTAACCATCATAGCCATTGCTGTAATTCCGACATGTATTTCTTTCTTTCACTTTCACTTTCCCAGTCTTGCTCTTCTTTGCACAACGTTTTGTTCTTTTCAAGTGTGTTTTTGCAGCATCTGTTTCTGTTCATGCCTTGCATCGACCTTGTATGTGTGTGCGCGCGTCCATGCTTGCATGCGTGTGTGTGTGTGTTGCCCTCTTTTTACCCATTTCGTGTCCATCGAGGAACGGCTAAGAGAACACATTGGTATTCAGAGGCTTCTGCTCTCCGGCTTCATTGGTTATTTATGCTCTGGCATTTAGAAGCTCAAGAAGTCGACGCCAATATATATTTATCATTTTTAATATTTAATGAAGCTCCTCTTCCGTTCAGCAACCTCTGGATCTCTCCTACAGCAGAGTTGTGTTTGAACAGGCGGATCAGAAATTGTATTTTGCTGTTATCTGTCAGTGGTTTCATACTTTTTTTTTTTCGTTCTTTTTTTTTGGTTGCTTTCAAATATAAACATCAGATAAAACAAGTTTTACTAATGTATTTTTTTATTTTGATTATTTAGCAAAAACCCTTACGTGGTTTGCTTTCAGATTAATATTTGATGATTTCTAAATATTTTAGTTTAGCTTTTGTATATTTATTATTTTATTCCTTTGGGGGGGTGGGGGGGTATGGTGAGGGGTTATTACAGAAAAATACCCTGTGTGATTTGCAGTCAGATTATATATTTTGTTTATTTTAATCAGAATTTTAACAATTATTTTATAGGAATATAAATATACGATTCTTCCTCCGACTACTCTAGATACAGTTGCAATCAGAACTATTAAACCCCCTGAATTATTAGCCTCCGTTTATTTTTTTTTCCCCAATTTCTGTTTAACGGAGAGAAGATTTTTTCAGCACATTTCTAAACATAATAGTTTTAATAACTCATCTCTAATAACTGATTTATCTTAATAACTGATTTATCTTTGCCATAATGACAGTAAATAATATTTGACCTGATATTTTTCAAGCCACTTCTAAACAACTTAAAGTGACATTTAAAGGCTTAAATAGGTAAATTGGGTTAACTAAGCAGGTTAGGGTTATTAGGCAAGTTATTGTATAACGATGGTTTGTTCTGTAGACTATCGAAAAAAATATATAAATATATTTTATATATAAAATGTATTATATTATATATTATATAATATATAATGCTTTTATTTTAGCTGAAATTAAACAAATAAGACTTTCTCCAGAATATTATCATATATTAATATTATCAGACATACTGTGAAAATTTCCTAGCTATGTTAAGCATTATAGGCCATTTACTTCTTTTCTGTACTTGGCCAATCACATACTGTCACATTATTAGTGCTGTGTAAGCATTATCTAAATCAATTTTACATAGATATAAATTGAAACTAAATACATTGTTGCGTGTTTTACAATATGCTGTAATAAATTTGAACATGCATTGTTTTCCTTTTATCACGCATATGTAGACATTGCATGAAACATTAGGTCATGAATAAGTACTTGAAAGTCTTGGAAAAGTCATGGAAAAGTCATGTAATTTTAGTCGCAAAAATGTGCATGAACCCTGTAATTCTGATTGCAACTAGATAAAAATTATATTTGTTGCTTTTATTTTAGTTACTAACAAAACCAAATTTGCTCCTAATTTTAGTTTTTATTTAAATCATTATTGTCATAAATTCTATACGGTTTGCAGTCATATTTATATTTAAATTTAATTTCAATTTAATAGCTGGATGTATGTTTTATTTTTATTTTATTGTATTGTTTTATTGTATTTCATTATATTTTAAATAATCACCATTTGGAGGTAATACATTTAGATTCCTTTCTATTTTATTATCAACCCTTTAAATTAAATAAATCTGAAATTAAATGTAATTAATAATAAAGAATGAATAGTCATAATAAATTTACAAAAATCTAACAACTTTGTTAAAAATAATCGCTATTTAATCGCTCTTTAACGGTCACCTAATACATCTTATTTTTTTGTTATATTTTTTAATTCAAACCCCCTTGCTTGCCTCCATCATTTCCAACTTTGATATAATTTCCTGTCTATATATATTATCTGCTCTGGCCAACATCCTATGTTCATTCCCTCATTTCACCTCCCATCCTAAGTCCTCCAGTAAAGCTCTGGTTCTCCGTCCTCCTTCAGGTTCAGACTCTTCTAGTAGCGTAGGCTCTTCTTCCGGGTCTCTCTCTCGGCCTGCTCAGCTGTCGTTACCGGGCCCGGTTCGGCCCTTCACCATAGCCCCTGTGGCCCCTCATCCCTCTGCACCCATAGGGGGCAGCGCAGCCTCTCAGAGCAGCACTACTAACGCTAACATTAACGCTAACGCTAGCTTCTACATCGTTCCTCTGGACGCCAGCGCCATCCCGCCGGGCAGCGTCCTGCTCAATCCACAGACAGGTATCTCGGAGAACGGAGATTTTTTGTTAATGCGCGATACTAATTTTCCGTACTAATTAATTTGCGCGATTGCGATTTCTGCTGTGTTCATTGACCATGTCAGGTTTGTGTTACGCAGGTCAGCCGTTCGTCAACCCCGATGGAAGTCCTGTGGTTTATAACCCTGCGATGACATCACAGCAGGGGCGAGGCCAGCAGCACATGACTTTACATCCTGCCCCGCCCCCTCCTCCACCTCCACCTCTTCCCCCTCCACCTCAGCCGGCCAATCACCTTCTAGCGCAGGTGAGTAAACACAAATCTTTTATTTCATGGTTAATAATTACAAATTATTTTAAAGTTTTTGTTATTTTTGTTTTTGTCTTGTTTTAATTGTTTATTTAGTGACGTAACCTAATAATATAGTAAGTTATTGATTGTGTTTTTATCTTTTTATTTTTTAATGTAAGCTACATACATTGTGTTCGTCATTCGTTGCATGAATACTTTTGTCTTATATATTTGTTTTTAAGTTGTATTATTTTAGTAATATTTTATATACTTTTAGAATTTGTTTGGGGGTTTTTATTTTATTTTCACGAAGCACAATTTGTTTTCTTTTGACTACTCAATGTGAAAACAAAAATCAAGTTACGTAATAAAGTTCTAAAACTACTGCATTTATTTATTTGAAAAAAAAAGATATTGAAATAATTTATTTGATTATTTACTATGTGTAGTTTTTCTATTCACTGCTCTGATTTTTTTGTTGAATTTATTATTTTAAACAATGAAAGATTATTTTCTCTTTGACTTGTTTGTATTGCAATCAACATTTGAGCTAGTTGTAGGACGCAACTTGTAACATTTTAATAATATTTTGGCAAAATGAATTAAATAGTTTAAAAAGAGATTTGTCAAAGGAGGGCTGGGCAATAAAATCGATATCGGTATTTATTGACCAAACACCATTGTCAATATCGATAATAAAAAAAGTTTTGTTTGAAATTTCGGTATGAAGCGCTGTAGTTTCATTAAAATGTGGCTGCTGAGCATGTGCCTTGGAAGTAATGCCAGTACGCTTAGGGTGTGAGTTTGTCATTTCCGATGGAGGCAAGTGAAAATGAGTGCCGTATAGCAGCAGTGAGGAGATTGTAAATAAAAAAAGCATCTAAGGATGTTGCCAAAGTGGCTTTTTGGTTTCTTTTCTTGTGCATCCCAGCCACTAGCATCCCATCTGAACGATTTTTTTAGCATAGTGGGTAATGTAGTTATTCAACTTAACAATTTGTAACCTTGCAATAGATATATAATGATGGTTATTTCCTTTACTTGAAGGTTCAGATTTGATTATCATAATTTGTTTTGTTGATGGAGTTTGAGGTTTACTGTATCATTATTATTCACTTCTTACAGATGTTGATCTACTTTTACCATTGCACACACTTTGTATCACTTTATTACTCAAGTTTAACAGTTTCTTTAACACTTATGTTTGTTTGATTATAAAGACATCAGAAATTTAGCCTTAGTAATGTTGGTAAATTAAAATAGAGGTAGTCGAATAAAAAAAGATCCTTATGTTGCTACATTTATTGTTACAAATATTCAGTAATTATCGATATTGAATTATTTGAAAACTGTATTATAACAGTTATATGAAAACTGCTTTTATTCTAGCCAAAATAAAACAATAAGACTTTCTCCAGAATAAAAAATATTATAGAAAATACTGTGAAAAATTCCTTGCTCCGTTAAACATCATTTGAGAAATATTAAAAATTAAATAAATAAAAAATCACAGCAGAGCTAATAATTTTGACTTCAACTGTATCTGTCAACATTTCTAAAAAAAAAAAAAAAAGAAAAGAAATTTAGTTTTAAGGTTTTATGACAACTTGACAACTAAACACAGCACAGATCTTGTGCTTTACTTCATCACAATGAGTAGTTACATTCTTACATTGGGCTTGCGTGAGAGTAAAGGGAAGGCTGTGCGATGGTGCAGAAGTATAAATAGGAGTTGACAGTCTGCATGTTGTGAGCTGTAGTCTTTAAGTCTGTGGCTCTGTTATTTATCTCTCTCTCTCTCTCTCTCTCTCTTTCTCCTCTCTCTGCTGTTCAGTCGTCTGCTCCGTCTGTTCAGTTTGCTGCGGCGGCTGCAGTCTCTTGTCCTCCTCTCCTGCCTCCTCCTGCTCCTCCTGCTGCTTTCACTCAGCAATACACTGTGGTACTGAAGCTGCTCTCCTCCTCCTCCTCCTCCTCCTCATCATCATCATCATCATCATCTACACTCTCTTTTTCCCCCATTTATTACCCCAGATCTCACAGAGAGTGTTTGTGCTCTTTTGACATCAGATTTAATACAGGGTGTCCGCGTGGACTTAGTCTTAAAATATCTTAAATTTCAAAAATAAAAATGTAAGCTTTAAAAAGTCCTAAATTCGCTAAAATATAGTGTTGTAGGTCTTTAATCATTTTAAGCGGGTTTTAATTTTACTATGTGCAAGTAAAGCTACCCAAACGGGCTGACATCCAATAATCCATGTCTAAATCTTTTTTTATAGATTTTTTTTTTTTATTACAAAGAGATACAGAAACAGCTGTTAGACTTTTTTACAGCACGTTCTCAACATTAAATTCCCTAATCAGGGAAAGAAAACTAAAGCAGCACATCTTTTACAACCTATTACAGCAGTAACTGGATCTTTCTTAGTGTTTAGCCCTGTATAAGTGTAAAATTTTATTCATATTGGTCTTAAAAGGTCTTAAAAAGTCTTAAATTAGAGGGTGGGGGTGGGAACAATAATTGTTAAATTTCTCTGTAAAATTACTTTGTTATATCTGTAAAGGTTTAATAAACAAATTAATTTGTTTTTTTAAAGTCTTAAATTTGACTTGAAGAAACCTGCAGAAAAAGTTCTTAAAAATATTATTTAGTAAATTAGTTCAATCTGTTTTTATTGAGTTAGTTTAATGAGTCATTTTTAAATATAATTTTATATTTAAATATGAGTATAAATGGAATATTTATAATATTTATTAAATATAATATATTTTCAAAGTTAAATATGCAATACGTAGGTATTCTTACTCTTTTACAATTGTATTTAAATTAATAATAGGTTAGTTTTTTTATAAAATGTTTTTTCTTTTATATTTTTGGTCATTTTAGATTTTTAGTATATATGGTTTAATATATAGATACATAAATACATATTTTACCATTTTTATAAAAGTGTATTTGCCATATGCAAATAATAAGAACTGTGTCCCTTTAACCCATGAACTGCCTGCTCTACCAGATGTTTGACCATATTTTGACTGTTTTAAATAATGACTGTTAAGGCATTTAAAGAATGATGGTTTACCCACACAGCATTGTTGGTTTACAAAAAAAATCAAACAAACATAATCCTGTAGCACTACTACACTTGATTTTGGTTTTATTGTAAAATAAAACAAAACAAAAACATGTTAAATGAGAATCTGAAATATTTTATGACATACTTAAAAAAAAGAGAGAATTTAGTGTTCAAAATTATTTATTTTTAATATATTTTTTAATAAATTGGTCTTACACTTCATATTTTCTGTGTGTGTTAAAAAATGCATTGTGTTAACTGGCGACATTAAGAGTTTTAAAAAATGCCATCCAAAATTATTTTTTTATGAAGCAGGGTTATATCCTTTTTTTTTCTTGTGCCTTTTCTTAAACCATTGCTGTTACTATAATTTATTTAATTTTTTAATACTTTTAGAATTTAAAAACAAAATATCCAGTACATACTTTAAAATTGCATATCATTTGAACCTTTTTGGGGTTTTTTTGAAACAAGATTTTAGCATTTTAAATGTTTATTTTTTTTTTGTTATTTTTGATTTATTTTACTTTAAAAATTCTATTTAATACATTATTTATATTTAATATTCATATTTAAGTTTATTTAAAAATGTAATATTCATTGCAGAATTGAATATGAAATCTAATTGTAATCATAATGATCATGAATATACTATGAATATTACCCCTTTAAAATATTTTCACATTTCTCTTCTCTCTTTGTCAATCTTTAATTTTTTTTATTCGTCTTTCTCCCTCTTTTTTTGTGTAATGATTTTCTTATTCTATTGATATCTAGTTTATCTCACAAGGTGCCAAAAAGGCAATATTTGATTGTTAGTCCGTTTTCCTGAATCCAGCAGAGGATCACTGAATGACTGAACTGGGTCAGCAGTGTTATATTTCTCAGTGTGTGTGACCCGTTTCTACCAAATATAACCCTCTCATTAGTTCATTCAGAGCACATTCATAATTAATGGCAGCAGATGTTGCGAGTGTTTTAATAAAGTGCAGTGAAGGCTGATCTCTGGTCTGCTGCTGGATGCACTTTCATCTGCCGGCCTGCTTTACTTTCTGTCATGATCCACTTGTCCAAAATAGACGTCCTTATGTTGAGTAATCAGATGAAAAGAAATGCCGACCAGCTAATTAGAGCCATTGATTGATTTAGGTAATTTAATAAAAAAAAAAAAAGTTACATTTTGACCCAATTTTAGTTGCTTATTTACTGTTTTTGATTTTTATTATTTTATTATAATTTACTTGTTATTTTATTATTTTAGTTTTATTTATTTATTTTATATTATTTATTTTTATTTATTTATTTATTTATTTTTGCTATTTTATCAGTGTAATTTATTAATTTATAAGTAAAATGTTTTTTTTATTGATTTAATATTTTACATACATTTTATATATCTACTTTAATCTACATTTTATTATTTGTGTGTGTATATATATATATATATATATATATATATTTTTTTTTTTTTTTTTTTTTTTGAGGTTTTTAAAAATAATTAAAGAGACGGTATGTATTTTGAAACAACATTTTAAATGTAAATTGTAAGTGGTAGTTATAACTATAAGGAACTATATTTTGTGTAATTATGATTTTTCTTTTTGTATACAGTATTGCTGTAAAATGTCCCTTTTCCACATACGCAAAAAAAGTATAAGAATGTAAAAAAACATTTATGAAAATTAGATAAATTTATAATTAATTTACCCTTTCCCACATATGCAAAAGAATTTAAATTAATTTATTTAAAAAAAAGAAAATAAGATAAATTAATTAAATAAATAAATAAATAAATAAATAAATAAATAAGCTCATACATGACACACAAAAAGTGAAATGAATAAAGAGGAGATAACGCAAAATCTAAATCAAGTAACTTTAGCACGTCAAAGTCTTATTTATGTGTATAAAATGTATTTTCCCAACAACAAAATTGCAGCTAGTGAAAATGGCGAGTGGCTAGTAATGTTGAAAATCTACTAGCCACAGTGGCTGGTGATCAAAAGAGTTAATGTCATACATCAATGTATTTTGTATGTGACATTTCATAGAAACATAAATTGTGAAATATTAATTTATTTAAAATCTATTTAAATAATTTGATTTTTAATGTTATATATGTATTGCATATATGTGTTTATTTAACATATGTAATTTGAACATTGCATTTAAAAGTCAATAATCATCCCTTTTATCTTTACATAAATTAACATGAGAAAAACAGAATATACGTGAAATTTTAGAAAAGTCCATTTCCAGCAAACATTGAGCGCTGTTAAGCGCGTTCTTAAAGGGCCATGACACCCCCACTTTCGGTTAAAGTCTACTTCAGAATTTTTTCAAAAGATGCATGATTAATGGGCGTGGAGCTCCGCGAGCATCTGGCAGGAGTGGGCGTGGCCAGCAGGGGAGAACGTGAGCTGTTGTTCTCAGTTAGCTCACAAAATGAGACAAACCGTGAGGAGACGCATTAGTTTATAGTTTATAAAGTTAAGATGCAAAGAAATAAACAGTGATTTAATGCCCTGCTACATTTGTTATTCGTAATTTCATATACACATAACCACAATTTGTATCATTATAAAGATAAGTGTGTTCATGTAAACCCTTTAAATGAGGACTTCTCCCTCAATCCCCGTATCCAGCAGACTCAGTGCAGCAGGTCTCCTGACCTGTCTATTTTAACCATTAGCCCTGCTGGTAATCTGGAGGATTTAGGCAAACACAGCAGCACAGTGATGTGTCTGAATGTGAACGAACTCCTGATAAAAGACAACGCCGGCCATTCTCTAATTCTCGTGCTGCTCTCCCGACAAAAATGCTAGCAGCACACACACAGCTTTGCTGTATGATCGGCCCTGACAAGATCGCGGGGAAAAAACATGCAACAAACCCTGTGGATGATGGAAACAAACGCATATGAGCCTTCATATACGGCTAAATACTGTGCCGTGGTTTCCATGTCTCTCAGCTCGGGCTTGACACTGGCAGGTCTGGCAGGTCTCATGAATAATTAAGCAGCCGGCTCTTCTCATAGGATAAGAAAACTCCGCTATAAATAATAATGAGAAACCGACGCGTCATCATTGCACTTGCAGTACTGCGCTACGTCACCGATTTTGATTCCGCCCCAAAAATCATTTTAAACCCGGAAGCTGAAATTAGCTGACAAAAGCTCAAAATTATCCAGTTTTCCCCACAATTAAAGCTGACAGGTGCTAACATTGTCTTAACTGATGCTCAACACACACATATCTGTTAATATATAAAAAAAAAAGTTCTCCGGGGTGTCCTAAACCTTTAAACAGTGCTGATTTGCCATTGTGTTCACATGCTCACAGAAATGACTTTGATTGGTCGTGAAGGTCATCAGTTTACCAAACTCACCGCTGTTTACTAAGTGTACACCAGACACTGGAGCGTTTCAAATCGCGTTGATCAGGTGGTTTGTCTATAAGCTGACATATGAGCGATCTGTTGATCAATCGCTGCTTTAAAACGCTCCAGTGTCTTTCTGTGTTTACACTCAGTAAACAGCGGTGAGTTTGGTGAACTGATGCCCTTCACAGCTATTCACAGTCATTTCTGTTGAGCATGTCAACACAATGAAAAATCAGCACTGTTTAAGAACGCGCTTAACAGTGCTCAAATGTTAGCGGGAAATGCATGTTTCTAAAATGTCAGTATCGACTGGTACCGAATTCCAGTATTTATATTTATTTGTTTAATTTATTTTATTTTTTAAAGATTTTTTTGTTATTTTTTACATTTGAATGATTTACCAATGTACCGTCTGTAATAATGTGTAATTTGTACAGTCATTATTACTAGTTCCAGCAGTAATTAGTTTATTTTTCAACCGGAAATTGACTTACCTCTTCTTCTTGTGTGTTCAGCAACAGGACGGTTTGAGCGCTCAGTTCAGTCACATGAATCTGGTGCGCCAGGCTTCAGGAGAAGCTCCCGATCCACACACAGGCCTTTACCCGCAATCCCTTCTGCTGCAGAACAATCAAGCCCCGCCTCCTGCCCCACCCCCTCCTCCACCTCCACCAACCGGATACATGATTTCCTCTGCCGGACAGACCATAAGCCCCGCCTACCAGCACCACACAGCTGTCAATCAAACCGTCCTGCAGCCACACGCGTACATGCAGACGCCCCTGCAGCAGGTACAACACACACTCCATTACCACAACATAGGCACACTCCATTACTACAACACACATTTCCATTACTACAACACACACACTTCATTCCTACAATACACACACTCCATTCCTACAACACACACACACTTTATTACTACAACACACATTCTATTCCTGCAACACACACACTCCATTACCACAACACACATACACACTCCATTTCTACAACACACACACACGCTCCATTTCAACAACACACACACACACACGCACACACACACTCCATTACCACAACACACACACACTCCTTTACAACAACACACAGCATTTTAACAACACACACACATTACTACAGCATACAAACTATGTGATATTTAAGATATTAAGTGTGTGTGTGTGTGTGTACACACAGGTGTCGGCGTGTTACTGTGCTCCGGGTCAGTTCTCTCACTCGACTCAACACTACAGAACAGGGCCACCGGTTCACTACAGCGCCACCCAAAGCCAAACACTGGCACCACAGCAGACAGGTAAACACCCACACACACACTACACACACTGCGCAGATGGAGGAGGAGTGCTGGGAGACGGGGCCGTGGCACTGTATGAGATTCATGTAGGCTTTCTCACAGTGAACCGGTCTCTTTTTCCAGCCCTCACTGACAACTCTGAACTAAACAGACACACACACACACACATCATTGGTTTTGGTGGTTTATGAGGACTCTCCATAGGCATAATGCTTTTTATACAGTAAAAAAAGGCTTATTGTATCACCTTACCTTAAAACTCATCCCTCACAGAAAGCCTGATGCAGATTTAGAGGTAGGATTTTGAACAGTTTGAATTATAAGGACACAAGGTATGTCCTCATAAACCACCTTAACATTCTCTTACGCATCTCATTATATAAATTTGTATCCTCGTAAACCATTGAGACCCGTACACACACACACACACACACACACACACACACACACACACACACACACACACACACACACACACACACACACACACACATATGAAATCTATAAATGCATGTTTGGTGGCACATCTACAGAACGTGAATGTGTTTGTGTGTGTGTGTCTGTGTGGATGAATGTTCTTAACACATTAGAGTCGAGGCCTATATTAATGCAGATAAATAAAAAATATATTTATTATTTCTCCTATCAGCATCATAGAAAATATTTATTTTTCTATTTATTTTATTAAATATTTTAATATTTATTTTATATTTATTTATTTATTTTTTAATATTTAGAAAATATTTGAGAAAGCCTTCAACAATATCTCAATATTTCTATACCAACAAAGGCTATCTTTATGCCAATCAATCAATCAATCAATCAGTTTATAGCAGAGAAAAGCGTAGGCTGATTTACATTGATAGTAAATAAATAACCAATAATAAAACATGTTGTCATTAAATATGTATTGTTATTAAACATAATTTGTACGCAGGCACTAAAGGCTGCCTTTATAAATTACAATAAGGAAATGAACGAATATGTAGATGTTAAGCAGCAACAAAGACTGTTAATGACAATAAATACATAAACGTATACATAAATGATAAACTAAAACAGCAACAAAGATATGTACCTAAATATATATCTATTTCTGAAATATATGAAGGCATTGTTATTGTATTTATACATTATTTATATATATATTTTATATACATACAATTTTATACATATTTTGTATACATTCTGTTTATTCATTCATTCATTTTCTTTCGGCTCAGTCTCTTTATTAATCAGGGGTCGCCACAGAGGAATGAACCGCCAACTGTTCCAGCATATCTTTTAAACAACAGATGCCCTTCCAGCTGCAACCCAGTACTGAAAATCATCCATAGGGGCACTCATTCACACACATACTCTACAGACAATTTAGTTTATTCAATTCACCCATACCGCATGTCTTTGGACTGTGGGGGAAACCGGAGCACCTGGAGGAAACCAGGGTGCGAATTACAGGGGGGTTTGGGGGGGATTGACCCCTCCCTAATTAATGCTCGACCCTGCAGTGACCTTCTTGCTGTGAGGTGACAGTGCTAACCACTGAGCTGCTGTGTCGTACCGTGTTTTTTTTTTTTTTTTTTTTTTAAATGAATCTTTTTAATGGATTAAACATCGACTTGTTTTCACAAAAGTGGATTTTTTCATAGTTATTGCCAATGTTGAGTTAAAATAATGTGTTTATCCTCAGTAATTACAAAAGTCTCAGCTTATTATTTTCATACTCGTTATTTTCGTACTCGTTATTAAGTGTCATAATTGCTGTGGATATTATTAGCATAGTAACATGCAAGCTGCATAGCAACCGCATAGCAACCCCATGGCCAGCGTATGTGCTATAAGAATTTCTCTGCAAGCACATCGTCCAGAAGCTTCCTTCCTTTAATAGCGCAGTTTCTCACCTCTCAGTGTAGAAGTGAAGGAAAAACAGAAAGAAAGAACGTGTAGAGGGAAAAAACACATCGTAGCTTGTCCACAATGACATTGAAAGACCCATTTCACAGGTGTGTGTGTGTACGCGTGTGTCTCTTGTATGGTCTCAATCGACAGGCTTTTATTCTCTTCACTTTGGCCTTGCAAGGGCAGGTAAAAATAGCTGTGCGCTCAAACACAGAGAGGGAGAGAGGGAGGGAGAGAGAGAGAGGAGGGAATGAGACTTCCGTTTAGCTGTACTGGATGTAATGATAGTGGGAGAAACGCTCAACCAATTTCACCTACAGCAGAAGAATTATAATAATATTACAGCTATTTATAAATATACCTGTTAGTATTAAGTACATTTATATGAATCCTGCTGTGTAATACATATCAGGGTTAACGCAAAGGATTTATTCTACTGGTCCGATCGGGCCAAGGTATAGATTTTTACTTGCCCGGCCAAAATTTCCACTGGCCCCACCAAAGAAAAAATACAATTTAATAGCTATTTTTAGCCACATATTTTAAATAATGTGTCAAAAATAATGCCTATAATTATCTAAATGTTAAAAATTATTTAAATAATACTTTTAAAATGTCAATATATGTATAATGAACAAAATTATGTGTTAACAAAACAAAAAGAGCAGTATGGAAAATGTGAAGGTATTTTATTTCATTTCGAAATTATTTAACAAAAAGGTGGCCCCAATCGGGCCAGTAATGATCCTGTCTACTGTCCCAAGCATCTCCCACACTGGCCCCGGACCATCGGGCAGTCTTTATTGTTGAGCCCTGCATATTAAATATGAAGATCGGATTTTGTTTTGAAGATATTTTTAATTAAATATTTTTTTTATTTTCATTTAAATGTTTAATATTTGTTAATCGTTTGGTTATTATTCAGTACATGTGTTTATTATATTTTATTGTTATACATTTTGATTCTATATTTTCTTTGTGTATCATTAATTACAAAACATTTTAATTTACCGTAAAGTTTCACTTATTTAATAATCAGATTAATGTTTGATACATTATTATTATTATTATTATTATTATTATTATTATTCATTCTTTCATTTCCTTCGGCTTAGTCCTTTATCAACCTGGGTTCGCCACAGCTTAATGAACCACCAACTCATCCAGCATATGTTTTACACAGAGGATGCCCTTCCAGCTGCAGCCCAGTATTGGAAATTTTTTTTATTATTATTGTTATTGTTGTTGTTATAATTCTTTGCCTATCATTAAATACAAAACATTTTAATTTAAGATATTTTTAATTAAATTTTACCGTAAAGTTTCACTTATTTCATAATCAAATTAATGTTAGATACATTATTATTATTTTTTTTTTTTCATTTTCCTTCAGCTTAGTCCCTTAATTAATCTGGGGTTGCTACAGCGGAATGAACAACCAACTTATAAAGCATAAGTTTTACACAGCGGATGCTCTTCTAGCTGCAGTTTAGTATTGGGAGATATTAGTATTATTATTGTTGTTGTAATTAATATAATCAGACCTTATTTATTTAAAATCATTTAATTTAATATATAATGTTACAATAGGAATATCAATAACCAGTTGTTACAATAAATATAATTTTATGTGCAAAATGGTTGATTTTGTTATGTTTTAGATTATAAAATGCATTTTCTTTGCTTTGTTAATACAGATTTTTATTTAAATATTTCATTTTTTATTAACATAATGAATAACATGTTATTTGTATATAATTGTAATTATATTTTATTATATTTTATATTAATTAACAATTAGATTATTATTCATAATGGCAGTATTGTACTTCATTATGTGTAAAATTAGACATGTTATTCTACACACTTGTCACATTAAATACTAAATGATTTAGTTTCATTTATTGATTAATAATCAGATAAAAGTAAATAAAATTCTTTATTATTATTTATTTTTTATATTATCAAGATGAACCCTATTTATTAAAATTATTAAATGCATACAAAATATTAATAGATAATTATGTGATATATGATTATTATTATCATTATTTAAATCTACAAAATGGATGATTATAATATAAACATGAGCAGATGTGCTGAGTTTTATGATTGCTGTAATGTCCAGCTATTTTGCACAGATCATGAACTTGTGTGTCTTACTAGTATTTAATGGTTATAAACCTCATTCAGTCAGAGAGCATTTTGTTAGCATCCGTCTATATTAGCCACATTAGCGTCTTTCTGATTCTCCTCATCTCCGTTTCGTCTTCATTTCACACACTCGAGTCTTTCCACACTGCGAACTGTTTACAACTTTAATGTTGTGTAAAACGTCCCCTTAATGATTCTGCTCCAGATGTTGTTTGTTTGTTGCCGTCGTTTATGCTAATGGATAGTTTGATGTGTTTTTTAGGTTTTCAGACAGTCATGCCTCCCCAAGCCCCCAGTTACCAGAGCATGATGGGAGTTCAGCAGAACCAGAACCAATCGCTGGTCAGCTCTCAGGGAGGACTGACCAATCAGATTCAGAGCGTCATGGTGCAATATCCCACAATGCATCCGTACCAGGTGAGTGTTGATTTCTGCCCATTTGTCTTAAAACATTTTTATTATAATGAGGCGGTGTGTTTTATGCAACGGTCGGGTTTTCAATTTTGGCTTTCCATAAAGTGTTGTAGCATAGCTTAGCATAGATCATTGAATCGGATTGTACCATTAGCATCTCAATCAAAAGTTACCAAAGAATTGTAAAAAAAACTCCTCTTGTTTAAAGAAAATGTCCAAAATATCATTTGTTGCACTTGATCATTTTTGTCTATAGATCTCTCTTACTATATATATATTTAAGAAAGGCCATTTTCTCAAAATAGAGTCTCCACTTTACAGCTTTACAGACATCAGTTGTTTTTTTGGTTTCTGGGTAAATTGTGGAGTAATAAAAGGAAATACACAGATTCCCTCTGTAATAAACATTTTAGATAACATGTACATTTTTTTAATTGTTTGCGTTTGTTAAATAAAATTTTGTTGTAAATAGGCTAATTTTACATGTCCCATAGTGTTAAACTGTTGAGTTTTTCCATTTTTGAACCATTCATACAATCTTCGGGTCTGACAAGAGTACTTTTAGCTTAGCTTAGCATAGATCATTGAATCAGATTAGACCATTAGCATCTCGCACAATAATTATCAAAGAATTTTTAATCTTCGCTATTGTGCAAAAAAGAAAATATGCAAAATTTATTTTGTTGCTCTTGATCAATTTGTGTCTACAGATCTTTCCTACAATTATATTTACATATTTCCATTTACAATTACAGACACCCGTTTTGTTTTTTGGCTGAATTGTGGAGTTAAAAAAAGAAATACACCAATTCCCTCTGTAATATACCTCTCACTCTAAATATGTCAAAGAAATTAAACCCTAATTTTGAAGTTCATTTTTTTTTGTACTGGAAATGTGAGAATATCAATGAAACGCATATTAAAACAACATTTTAGATAACATGTATTATTTTAAAGATATTTGCGATTCTTAAAAGAACACTCTATTTTTTTTTTTAAATAATGCAAATTTTACAAGTCCCCTAGAGTTAAACTGAGTTTTTCCCCCCCAAAAATTTTTTTAACCCATTTGTTGCTATTTTCTACTCCAATATGACTAGGAACCATAGTGTCATACTGGTGTAATAATCAAGGCTGCCATGGCTGCAGCAGGCGCAATGATATGCCAAAAAGGCCTTAAAATAGTCCCCAAGTAGGCAGGGGTGGATTTAACCAGTAACAAAGGAAATCAGCTGCTTAGGGCCCCAAATAAATACCTAGAAGTAAAAATTGTTCCTATAAACTATAAATAACATCATTTTCTAGCATATTTTGTTTGGTGAGAGTCAAACAAATACAATTTTAACCCAATTAAATATTATTTAATACACAACGAAATATAAAGTTATTATAATAATGTAATTTTGTGTGATAACAATATTATAAAATTAAATATTATTATTACTTCTGCACAAATTTGTCCACCATACCCAATAGTGGAGCAGTCAAATCAGGTAAAGACTTATTTTAAAAATGTCATCATTTATTTATTTATTATTTTTAGTTGTGTATCCATTTTAAGAAAACAAATCATTTTAAATTTAGAAATTGCATTAAGAAGAAACTTAGAAAATAAAAGAAAAAACTGCTAAATAAAAAAAAAATGAATTAAAGTAGAAACGGTGCAATTGCTTAGGGCCCCCAAATCACTAAATTCGCCTCTGCAAGCAGCTAACTTCCATACTTTTAATTTTCTGTCAGTCTTAGTAAACAAAATAAATTCAAAAGAGTGTAGTTTAAAACAGAAATGTATAAAAATTGTTGGTATTTTTTGAGTGATATGCTAATGGTCTAATCCAACTCAATTATTTAAGCTAAGCTAAAAGTTCTCCTGTTAGACCCAGAGATTGACTAAATGGATTTGTTTTTTTTACTTTTTTTTATTTCGGTAACACTTTTTGACAATTTTTATAGTCCGTTTGAGTATTAGTAGACTGTTTGCTTAATATCTGTTGATACTGCTCCTTTTACACACATATTAAACTTCCTAAAAGAAACTTTGCAAGTTCATGTCAATTTACACTAACCCCAACCTAACAATCTACTTATAATCTAATGAGAATTAGTTGCCATGTAGATGCAATGTAACTTAAATTCAACTAATGCACCAATAAAAAAGTGTGACCTTTATTTCTATGGGAATTGTAAAATGAGCCTATTTTTTATATAAAATTGTTCCTTCAAAGTAGTCAAACATCAAGTATGATATTACCATATAAATTATATGATATACTATTACTTTTTCGTTTTATCCAGTTCACCACAATGTGTTGTTTTGATTGACAGGTGTCTGTTCAGCAAGGTTCTCAGAGTGTTCCTCAGGCAGCCTATCAGCAACAGATCATGTTGCAGGGACAAACCAATCAGACGCCGGCGCCCTCTGCCAGCATGCAGGTGTATTACAGCATGATGCCACCGACGCAGCACTCGAACATCAGGTGACCGGACTTGCTTTTCAGCTAATCAAATTGCAGCATGGCTTGAGGTCTAATGTCAACTTCCTGTTTGTGTGCAGCTCAGCTGTCGGTTTCCTCCCTCATCCGGGTTCAGAGCAGATGTCATTTCCCCGCGCTCCCTCGCCCTGCGGCTCTCAGCCAATCACAGCACAGCAGTGCACAGGTATGGCAGACTTCTGCGTTAATCACAAACCACCTCAGGCCAACCGGTGAAACTAACAGATTCTAGATCTAATTTGTATTAATTCAGTAACTTTCAGTAGCTACGTTTCCATACACCTATTTAACACGCATTTTGGATATGCGCATAAAAATGGTTGATTTAAAAACCAAGATGGCATACACTTTTTAAAATGCGCATAAAACACATATGTTGGATAATTTTTTTATTTGATAAGAAAAAATGCGCAAAAACTACGATGGAAACACTTTTACCAAACAAATTCCAGTATGTGCATTAAAAAGGTCATGTGATTTTGTTACAAGAGATCAAGTGATGATAAAAATCTATGTGAATGCACAAACCAGCAGGTTAAGCACACTGTAAAACATCTGAAATGTTCTTTTGGTCATTCTAAAACAACGTAACCAATTTAGTATTATTATTATTATATTATTAATTACCTTCAGAATAGTCAAGAACATCAGTGCTCCACGTCTCACGCCTTCAAACGCCACCGCACATTCACTGAGTGTCAGGATTGTCTTCTGAGGCGCAAGTCATTTATTAAATGAAGAACAGATCTACGCAACTTCTCCTACCACAGCAAATTCTATTTTTACTGTTAATATTTGGCGCCAGTTAATCAGGAAGTGACTATTTTGTTTGCTTTGACTCGTTGGATGGAAACGCTGATTGATTTGCACATCTTTTATGTGATATTTCAGTTTTACACAAAGTTAATTCACATTTTTGGGTGGAAACAGTTATTGATTTTTCAAGTAGATATAATTTACATTTATGTAAACTACAATATTATATAGCTGTAACAATTTATTTTAATTTGATTTATTTTATTATAGTGTGGATTTAAATGTTGTGTATATACAGTTGAAGTCAGAATTATTAGCCCCCCTTTGAATGTTTTCTTTTTTTTCTCTCCTTTTTAAATATTTTCCAAATTATGTTTAACAGAGCAAGGAATTTTTTTTACAGTATGTCTGATAATGTTTTTTCTTCTGGAGAAAGTCTGATTTGTTTTATTTTGGCTAGAATAAAAGCAGTTTTTATTTTTTTTTTTAAAACAATTTTAGGGGCAGAATTATAAGCCCCTTTAAGCAAATTTTTTTTTCGATAGTCTAGAGAACAAACCATCATTATACAGTAACTTGCCTAATTACCCTAACCTACCTAGCTAACCTAATTAATCTAGTTAAGCGTTTAAATCTCATCTTAAGCTGTATAGGAGTTTCTTAAAAAATATCTAGTCAAATGTTATTTACTGTTATCATTGCAAAGATAAAATAAATCCGTTATTAGAAATGAGTTATTAAAACTATTGTGTTTAGAAATGTGTTGAAACAATCTTCTCAGCGTTAAACAGAAATTAGGGAAAAAAATAAAACGGGGGGCTAATAATTCAGGGGGGTTAATAATTCTGACTTCAACGATATATATATTTGAATATTAAATAAGGAACTATTCATATTAAATAACGTTTCATTGTGAATTATAATTATTAAAAAAAATACAATTTTGTTATTAATTTCCAAGATGTTACTTGATAATGAAAGCACTTTGCTTTATTAGTTTAATTTTGATAGTGAAATCTCAAACTGGCATCTAAAAGTAACGATAGCTGTTGTTTTAATTTTAATTGGATATTCTTTGCACGTCTCTCGGTTAATAAGTTGAGCACATATAATGAGCTTTATGCTGTTTTTCTCCTCAATTAAAAACAATGTTTTACTTAGCTGTGTAATTAAATGTTGTTTACAATTCTGGTTTGTGCTCGAGGCGTTTATGAAGAGCTCATCTTACTGTTCACAAGCAGAACAATCCATGTTTATCTGAACAAACCTCACTTAATGAACACTCAGCTGTGTGTCTGTGTGTGTCTTTGACCTTTCTCTGTTCAATAAAGCACCTTAATTGGCCGTTATTTGTGTTTTGTGTGGAGTTGTGCGCTATTTTTGTCTGGTATTGAATTATTCACGTGTATTTGCAGCATTGCTGATGAATATGTATGTGGTCGAGAAGCTCTGTGGTTTTAAAGGTTAATATGAATTGCAATTGTATAATCATAAATAATACTGTATGAGATGTGGTATTATTAAAAAGGAGACATTAATATTCAGGGTCTAAATTAGTTATATACTAGATGAATGAATTGTGACATTAATACATAGTAATGCTTGATAAATGCCTTTTTTTTTTAACATTTCAAGTTAATAAATATTGGATGCAACTCATTATTACTACAATGGTCTTTTACATAATACTTTACAAATATTTTTTAACATTTTGATATGTATTAAAATCCTTTAAAAAAAAAAAAACTTCACGTTTCTAAATAAATATTTTAGATGGATATTCTGAGTGCTATAGCCTGGACTGTGCTGTGTTTTTTAGCTGTGCCTCCGCCTCCCCCTGCTGGTGGAGTAGTGATGATGCAGTTGAGTGTTCCTCCCAGCCAGCAGCCCAGAGCCCCAACACCACCTCACTGGAAACCCACCCGCTACTACAAACCCAGCGATATTCCTCCGCAGGACGCCACACAGGTACAACCACCTCCAGCAGATCCAATATGTCCTCATTCTCACATGGCAACCACATGTAAATGCTGTGTTTCTCTCATATTATCTAGAATAATCCGCAGCAGCTGCTAAGCCCCTCCCCATCTCCAGCACAGTCACCTGCTCCCGCCCATCTGGCTAATCTGAAGGGTCCTCGTCCAGGCCATGCCCCCTTCTCCATCATGCCCCAGTTTTCCCGCCCTTATGCTCCAGCTCCAGGTCAAGGTGAGCCAACCAAAGTGTAACAAAGGACACGTTCTGACCTGGTTATTCTTTTTTGGAGGTGTAGGCTGATATATTCAGACACATTCTGGTCAAGAATTTAACTTTTCCATTAGAAGGTGGTATATTATGATATATATCATTATCATATCGGTTCGACAGCTTATTTTTTTTCATCTGAGGGTAAGTTTTAAACGGTTTCTTCTTCTACCGTTTTCAAGCTAAAGCCTTCAAACTTCGTTCAGACCTTCAAAATGTTCTGATTTTGTGTGCTATGTCTTTTCCAACTGTTCAGACATACATTTTTGTTAAAACAAGTGATCAAATCTACAACAAAGCTAATAGCCTTCTTTTGAGGAGGGTGAAAATTTTCAAACTGTAAATCTTAAGAGCATTTAACCTTTGATTTACCCAGTCAAAGACCTCAAATGTTTATGTATATCTCGTCATTGCTGGGACAAGCTAGCAACATGCTAGAGACGTGCTAACTCATGCTAACACTATGATAAACATGCTAAATTTAGAAAATATGCTAATCAAGCCATGTTAGCCTAATGTTAAATTGTGCTAATCTGGGTCAAACCTTCCAAGATGTTTTTGACTCAGTAGATTTAATCGTATGACAAAACAAAATAACCCATTGGCTTCAATTGAGGGGGTAAAAAACTGTAAACCTTAAAAAGAGCATATAATGAACATTTACCCATTTCGTCAGATTTTCAGATGTTCATTTATATCTAGTTATCACTGGAATAACCTTAGACAAGCTAGCAACATGGTAATATGCCCAAACATATGCTAATAATATTGATATATATGCTAATCAAGACTTATTAGCAAAATGTTGAAATTATGCTAATCTGGCTCAAACCTTCAAGTTGTTCTTACTCTCTATATTTCATCTTTTGTGGCTGATCCGATAAGGTTTTTTTTTTTAATCAAACACTATCCTTTTAATTGAGGGGGTTGGGGGGTGAAAACTTTCAAACAGTAAATCTTTTAAGAAAAGCATTTAAGATTCATCCATCCAGTTTAAGAACATCAAGTGTTCATGTATACCAGTAACTTGCTCAGCCTAGGATATGCTAGCAACATGCAAGATACAAGCTAACAATATGATAACCAGGCTAAATATGTAGACTATGCTAATGAAGACATGCTGGCAAAAGGTTAAATTGTGCTAATTTCTCACTTCATCTTTTCTGATGAATCAGACTTATCATTCATTCATTCATTTTCTTTTCAGCTTATTCCCTTTATTAATCAGGGGTCGCCACAGTGGAATGAACCGCCAACTTATCCAGCATATTTTTTACGCAGTAGATGCCCTTCCAACTGCATCCCAACACCGGGAAACACCCATGCAAATTCATTCACGGTCAATTTAGAAATACAGAAATGCCAACTGACCCAGCCGGGGCACGAAGCAGCAACCTTCTTGCTGTGAGGCGATCATGCTACCCACTGCGCCATCGTGACAGGATCAGACTTATGCTTTTCATTAAAACATTTGATCAAAACTATTAAAAAGGAATTGAGGGGGTGAAAACTTTCAAACAGTACATCTTACAGAGTATTTGACATGCATCAATCCATCTAGCTATTACTAGCAAAGCCTAGGATGTGTTTCGACAATGTTTTATCATTACAACCAATCAATTTGTAGAGGAATAACTTCGATTTTACAATGGCAACAAATTCTAAACATTTTTAGTTAGACCAGCTGTCCTTTCCGGGGAACATCTGTGCTTGATATTGGGAAGATTTTGAAACTTTTATAGATAATAATGTAATATTAGCATGTACCCAAACCCAGAGAAACTGAATAATGTCTTTAATTTATCCATAGCTGTATTTCACAACAATAGTATCTTTGTGTTTGTTGGATTATGAAGCAGAAAACACTCATTACAGTATTTTTTGCCGGTCCTCCATTAACATCCAGCATGTGTTTTTTTTTTTGTTTGTTTTTTTTGCTGTGTTTTTCAGGTGACGGCAGGTATCCTCCTCTGATCGGGCAGCCGCTTCAGTATAACCCTCCCATCAGACCCCCACTAATGCACGGCTCTCATGTGGTCAACCACCACCATCATCACCATCTTCATCACCACCAGGTTGAACACGCACACACACTCTCACTCACTCATGATCGCACACATCCAGCGTCATCTTCATCCTCCTCATGGTCATGTTAAGCGCAGTCGTTCTTCAGCTCACGCTCCGCTCTGTTGTCGTGTCTCAGGGGCCTGTGGGTGTTCGGCACGGCGGCCGCCCTCGAAGACCCGCAAAGAAATCACTGTCTACTGACATGAGCCAAGGAGAGATGGGTAGGAAAACACACATTCATATACAGCGTGCAATATGCGTTCATAGTACACATTGGTTCTAATGCAGTACTGCTATTCAATACAAATTAGCTTTTTACGTAGGTTTACGTTAGGTAGATTGTAGTTTAGTAAAACGAATGGAAATAAAACTGAACTATATTTAGTATAGTATTTAGTATTGAGTATTATTAAATAATACATGTCGTTTTTTGTTTGAGAATCATACATTTGAATAAATTCATATAAAATGAATAAATTTTTTTGAGTGTGTATATAAATGACAATATCGTGAGTTTCATGTTTGTGTATGCCATAAAAATGAATTTCTGTTGTATATACTGTATACACTGAAGTAGGGCTATTCAATTGGCGGCTCGTGGGCCAAGGCAGTTTGTTCCGGCCCTCCCAAATAGTGTGACAAAGACAATTTTATTAATTTAAATTAATTTAGTTCAGTGAAAAAACAGCCGCTATATTTATGAAGTGACACATGTCTTATCAAAACAGCACGAGCTGCAATTGAAGGCTGCACCGAGCGTTAGTCACCTGACATAAAACGAGTGGTGTGAGCAACTGAAAACATTTGGATACTTATTCGTCAAGGCTTCTCAACACCCCGTTTCTGTTGCACAGAACGACACTGCTGCAACTAAACAAAGTTATGACAACTGTGCGCTAGTTTAAAGTTTCGAGCTTATACACCAAGGCTAATATGGCCGCACACTGGATTAACTATAGCAGCGGGCCATTCACATATCGCATCTTTTCCACGCGCAAGTTTGTTATTTCCAATGTAAGAATATAAGCCAATATGTGTGCGCAAGTAGAGCAACGCGCTTGCGCCTTTCAGACACACTCAGTTGAAAACATCTCATGCCGTAGCGGTGAGAGTTGTGCATGGCTTTCAGTGCAATGTAAACAAAAGACATGTTAGACGAATTATTAAAATGATTACGCATGTATGAACGCAGATGATAACAACCGTTCATCATAAAGCTTAAATTTACATTAGATGAAATCATGATTATTGGTCAGACTATATAATTGTACAACCAAAATCTATAATTGTTGCATCCCTAATTATGCAGATCGAAACGTATGAATGTGTCTGAATGTAGAAGAAGCCCACTTAAGCACTGCACTGCTTTTGTTGTGCTTTAAAAAACAACGTTTGAATGTATGTAAAAAAGCCACATTGAACAAAGCAGTAATGTTATGTTGTTTCAAATTACAACATATTAACATTTTAATGCAGAGAAAGCCAGCATGGGTGTCTTAGGCAGCAAAAATACAGCATATGGGCTCTTATATGCTGTTGTGTCTTCACTCATATTGCAAGTCATATCACTCCGGCCCCTCATTTGGGATGCTTTTTATGAACTGGCCCCTTATGACAAACTAATTGAAAAGCCCTGCACTAAAGTGATTACACTTAGAATTAAGTTATATAATAATTTAATAATAATATAAATATATTTTTATACATTTTTCTTAATAATAATAAAAATGTAAATACATAATTTTTAAATTTTGTATATAAAACACAAGTAGCAGTGCAATATGGCTGTATATCGCCACTGGTGGGAGGCATGCGTTGGCTCAAGGCTACAGGCAGAGTGCTTTAGTGTCTCAACATTAACGATATAGAGCCATATCGCACTGCTACTCGTGATATTTTGTTTGTACAATAGTTTGACGGCATAATCGAGTATATAAATAGAAAATAAAAAAAATAGTCAAAAAATTACTTTGTAAAAGGAACTACTTTCTTCCACCATTCAACCATATCTGCAGCTCACTGTCAAAACAGCAGGAACTGTTGCTCATTCACCAACGTCATAGTAGAGCTAGTATTTGAATGATTCTCTACTGTAATGTCTGAAGCAGGGGTGGGCAAACTCAGTCCTGGAGGGCCGGTGTCCTGCGCAGTTTAGCTCCAACTCTAATCAAACACACCTGCTTATAGATTTCTAGTGCTCTTCAAGACACTGATTAGCAAGTGTAAGGTGTGTTTGATTAGTGTTGGAGTTGAACTGTGCAGGGCATCAGCCCCCCAGGCCTGAGTTTGCCCACCTCTGGTCTAAAGTGATGACAATACAGGTGATTTTGCTTAAATTTTTGGATTATAAGGCTGAACGGCATGAAATGCTATCAATCTACTGAAATTTCCCAGTAATTCTCTGTTGCAATGGGTAGATCACAATATGTAGCCCTGAAAAAGCTAAAGCAAAGCAAACACTACTAGATTACTATAGTATAAATACAACACTACACCATACATAAGAGAGAGGTTAACTTAGAATGTCACTTACCTGTTCTCTAATGATTTGATCAGCTGTAATTTGAAATTCACGCCGTGTTTTTCTCCCCTAAGGACTTATGCGGTCTCTGTCGCCATCTTGTGGCAGAACGTCAACCGTTTTTGCTCTGCTCAGTATGACAGGCTAATGGCCGCCAACTCACTGAATCTCCAAAATTACACACATTTAAAACAGGCACTATCCCTATAAATAAACGGCATAGTTGCAATCTAAACAACTACATTCACGATTAATAAAGCCTCAAAAGTACATAGTTGTCCAACAACTGCAATATTTGTCAAACTGTAGCAAGTTTATTGATCTGTTACTCTAAATTGGAAGAGCTGTAGGAGTATTGTTTTTGCAGATATCAGCCAATCAGATTCGACAACCAGACAGAACTGTTGTATAAATATATATATCTATATGTCTATGTATCACCATGTTATTCATAATCTGTTTCTATCTGTCGTGTTTCGTTTGTGTTCAGACACGGGCCGTGTTTTGGAGGTGACTGATCTTCCGGCTGGCATCAGTAGAGTGGAAGCCGAAACTTTATTGGCAGAGCTAAGCAAAGTCGGCGCCGTCATCACATGGTTGCCCGAACCTCTGTCCCCAAATCAACCAGAGGGAGCGGAAGTTACGAACACTGAGCCTACCAAACCGCCCCATCATGACCTGGCATCCAAATACACCATCCTGGCCTTGTTCCCCTCGAAATGCGCAGCACAGAACACGCTCCACAAACTTAACAGCTCCATCACCAAATTCAGACTGAGAACTAGCAAGGCACAAAATGAACAGCACACGCTCGCCAGATCCAGCTCTCAATGAGGCCACTCCCCCTGCCCGCTCTCCACCAATCAGTACCATCGTCTCACGCTCACTTCCTGCCATTTCAGTCACGCCATTTTTCTTTTTCTGTTCGTTCATTTTTCGCACCACTACGGCTTGATCGAAACGGGTTTGTTACTTTCGAATGGGTTTTTCACTGTAGTTTGTTAAAAAAAATGGAAAAAAACAACGCAAAAATTTCAAATTTGTTCTTTCGCGGTTTCAGATCAATTTAATCGAGCTTGTTTAAACGAAACCAAAATGCTTATTTTTGAATAGATCAGGATTGCAAGGCTGAAACCGAAGCATGTTGTTTTGGGGGTTTTTTGTTTTGTTTGTTTTGTTTTTATTGCATCACTTCATATTGTTCGTACGAAGAAAAAAAACCTTGCATTTCGTTTAAAACGAAAGGAAACCAAACTGACCCATGAACATGAAGACAGGACAAGGGAACACTTCGACCTGTGCCTTCGCACTGTTTACGCCGAACAACGACGAAGCCAGAAAAACGTCGTCCAAAAATTCGTAATTTATACTGTTTGCAGCATCCAAAAAAGCAAGTCATTTATTCTGGGCTGTCCAGTTTGTCAGACTGAGTGCTTTTTCTAAGTTTTAACTTAATTTAAACATTGACAGAAACGGCGCCGCGGCCAACAACGAAGGTTTTATCGCTCTCTTTCTCTCGGTGTTATGACGGACAGCAGTCTATTTCTGGGTTTTTACAATATTCTTAACTCATTCAGAGTCACTGGAATAAAAGTTTGCACTCTTTCTCACGTCTTTCCCCCATTTTCTTTCTCTCTCTTGCAATTTTTTTCCCCCACCTTATTTTATTTTTGTTGCGAGATGTGTGGACTATGAAAGGCTGTACAATGTTTGCTGGTGCAAGTTGTTTTTATCTCAGTTTGAAACCAATAAATGTTTACACATAACGGTTTTTCACCTCCTTAACGTCTTTATTGACTTTAGAGTGATTGAATTGATAAAGACAGAGAAAAAAAAAACAATAGATAAAATAGATGTCCTTAAATAAAATGTGTTATTTTATCTTTGACATTAATAAAACAATACATATAGGTATATAGAATTTTGTAATTGTGCATGTATAGTTATTTGCACAGATGTCAAATCCAGTTCCTGGAGGGCCGCCGCTCTGCACAGTTGAGTTCTGACTCTAATTAAACATAACCATTAAACATAACCGATTCAACAAATCGAGTCCTTCAGTTATGTTTGAAACCTAAGGTAAGTGTGTTGAAGCAGGGTTGGAACTAAACTGTGTTGAGCTGCGACCGTCCAGGATCTGGATTTGACACCTGTGATTTAAAGGAACACTCCACAGTTGAAATAGGCTTATTTAACAGCTGTCTAGAGTTCAACGGTTGAGTTTGACCATTTTTCAATCCATTCAGCTATTTTCTGAGAACTTTTAGCTTAGCTTAACAAATCATTGAATTAGATTAGCATTATCCATTAGCATCTTGCACAAAATGTAAAAACAAATGTTTTAATAATGTTCCTATTTAAAGATTTACTCTCCTGTAGTTACATTGTTTAGGAAGACTGCAACTATGGTATGGTAATTGTATAATGGCCGCTATTCACTATTGAAATGTTTCTTTTTCCATGGTGCTGAAAACTGAGCTTTTTGGAATGCAGTTACTACAAGTGAGACAGTCGTTGCCTTTGAAACACAAGTGTAATGTAAACAGCATATGGACAAGCAGATATTTCTTGTTTTATTTTTACGACTTTTTTAAAATCTGAATAAAGAAAACAGGCTTAAGTGGAAGTTAAGCTGGAATCGTACCTAACTGCATGTTCAACCGTTGTCACGACAATGTAAAAGTAGATGACGTAAACTTTTATTTTGGTATTTTTAGATTTGCTAATATATCGAGGTTATCGTTGTTATATAAAAGCATGAGGTGAAAGGACACGTCGTCGATGTTACGGTTGAAATACACGAGAATCCAGGTATGGTAAGTCTAAAAGGTATGCAGCTTGTGGAGACTTAAGCCTGTGTGATATGGGGGCTCGTGTGGCTCGAAAGAACCACTGTTAAAGGTCCAGAATTACATGAGCTCATTTGTACTATTTTGACTGCTATGCCATAATTAATAAGCAAACCAGATGGCTTTGAGACCAAGCGGAATCCTCTTTTGGCTGTTGATTCAGCGTGACTGAGAAAAGTTAAATGTGCTGGCCAGTTTCTTTGCCTAATAAATTACAATACGCTAGTTTTTAATTTAAAACTTAATCAGCATCTTTTTTTCTGATGAAATATGATGCAACACATTTGTTTTTGAAAAATAAGTATTATTCTCTTATTTTGTTCTTCTAAAACTTTAGGAAAAGTTTTTGGTACATCAAAAATGTGTTTGATGTCCACTTGACAAGCTAATCCAGCAAAACAAAGTGCTTTAAACAGAAAAAGAGTCTAATAACTGCAAAAAGCTCCATATTTTAAGATAAAAGAACCACCCTTTTCACCAGGCTGGCTGGGGCCTGTATAGTATATTTTTTGAGATGCTGTTCAACAATAACTATTGTTTTAACGTTACTGTGAGGATATGTTTTGTGTTGGGGTAGGATTAGACATTAACAAAACGTAATTCAATGTGTAATTTAATAGATAATAACAAAAATTGTTGCTAACTTGAGGCTGGAGCTATGTTTCCTTTTAGCAAGCTTTAGTTCTCTTGACGTCCAAAACTACTTTTACAATGCGTCCATAATAATGTTTGTGTTTCAGTTGTACGTTTTGTTGTTTTTAGACTTCACGCACGAAGACCTGAGATTTACTCTGGTAAGTTTGAGCTAAAGTGAATGAATTTCACTGAAGGGCTGTGGTTTATTAGTTCAAGGGTCACTCTACAGCAGGGGTGCCCAAACTCAGTCCTGGAGGGCCGATGTCAGCTCCAACTCTAATCAAACACACCTGAACCAGCTAATCAAGCTCTTATAAGTATACTAGAAACTTCCTGGCAGGTGTGTTGAAGTTGGAGCTAAACTTTTTAGGACACCGGCCCACCAGGACAGAGTCTGGGCATCCCTGCTCTGCAGAAACGTCTACCTTTTGGTATGGCAAAATGTCTAAAAATGAATTTATTATTTATTTATATATATATATATATATATTTAAACTTTGATAAAATTAATTGATTACGCTTTCGACTTTATGAAAACACATGAATGACTGTAATGATTTAATCAAGATCACATCTACCATTTGTCACTTGTGTTACCTACTTTTTGACTCTATATTATATCAATATTTCTTGTTGTTTTTTTTCCAGCACATGTACACAAAATGCAGGATTCCACACAATCCTTTCATGTTGTCCCAACACAAATTGATTAAGTTAACCTAATCGTTTTTACAAATTTAAGTGGATTGTACATAAAACAGTTAAGTTGTCCCAAACAAACTTAAGAATAGTGTTATTTCAAGTAGTTTCAACAAGCATCAAAAGTATTTTTTAAGTGTAGTCAGAGTTGCAGAAAAACAATGATAATGCAAAAGATTGTGTTTCATTTGTTTCAATCAAGTTTGTTTAAAGTGTTCAGTGTTACCTCATTTCTGCTCCCACACATTTGCTTTAAAAATGAAAATATTTGAAAAACATCTTTAAGTAAACAGTAATGAAGCATATTTTCATTGTGATTATTGAGGGTAAAATTAGATGCGAGATTCAAAATTATTATCTTTAAAATCATTAAGTATCTCAATACATTATTTTAAAATGACGAGGGGGGAAACAATTCTAACTCCAGGGCACCACTGTTTTTAATTTATATTTTGTCATTTATTTGACGTTTTCTTTTTTTAATAACATTTTACATCATATATTTGATAATGGATATGTTATTGTATTTTAAGTGGTAGAAAGATGTGTTTTTGACCTAATATAAAGCACCTTCTCCTAATCCTTCTGAATATGAGCAATTCCAGCGTTATGAATGTGACATTTACAGTAAACATTCAAAACATACATTCACAGAGAAAGCTTACGTTAACGTTATATTGAAGCATCTGTTTATATTTTCCAAAACAACTATACACAGAGTTATGGGATCAGAAAAAAATCAATCTGTACACATTTTTTTTTAAATAAGGAAAATAAACGTGTCATGGATGTGACCAAAAAAGTTAGCGAGTTTACAGTATACAGCATACTTAGTAGAATTTCTGTCAATTAAGCCGCACCTCCTAAGAAGCAATGCTAATTAAGAGGATAAGAGTTTGCTCACTATGGAGCAAACATGATTGGTTTGATTTTATTTTACATTTTTCCATTTATGAGGAGAAAGCTTCGTTGTGGATGTGACCGATGTTAAAATTGGCACTAGTGTAACTTTGTTAAATCAAATATAATAGTTTGAAAATGCTGACAGAGACATTTTTGGATATTTTACCAAGTACAAAATACGTGCTTATACACAAATTCACATGTTTTACATGGCAAGGTTGACATTTGTTTGGAATTGCTCTCAGGATTGTTGGGGATGAATTGTAATGTTTGGAATTGTAATGATTGACATGTTATAAACACATCGCTTACAGTGAAAATTGCTGAAGATTTAGAAGTGAACTGAAAAAAAAAGTCTTTTGGAGATATTCATCCTCCTGTTTGATCGAAAGATTGATTAAAGAATGTGAATAATTAGCTATTCTAAATCTTTAATTAGAGTTGTCTGATATCAAACAAAGAAACAATAAGCCTTTTTGTTGCATTTTCATTCATTTTAATACTGTTTATTGTGTTATAGAAGTCCAAGTAGCTGCTTTCATGTTAATTTATTGGATTGTTTTTTATATATATATTTGATTTGCAAATTATGTAATGCAGTGCAACCATCAAGTAAAGTTCTAAAAGACATTAGGCCTAACACTATTAATGTGCTACTTATATAAATGATCAACTTAAATCATAATAATTTAGAAGCAATATTTTAAATCAAAATATTAATGATTATTATTATATAATCAACTAACAATAACAATATAACAAATAACAATCTATCTATCTATCTATCTATCTATCTATCTATCTATCTATCTATCTATATATATATATATATATATATATATATATATATATATATATATATATATATATATATATATATATTTCAATGGTTTGTTCTGAAGACTATCGAAAAAACATTAAACTTAAAGGGGCTAATAATTTTGACCTCAAAATATTTTAAAAAAAAATTTTAAACTGCTTTTATTCTAGCCGAAATAAAACAAAACTTTCTCCAGAAGAAAAAATTTAATCAGACATACTGTGAAAATTCCTTGCTCTGTTAAACATCATTTGGGAAATATTTAAAAAAATAAAAAGAAATTCAAAGGGGCACTTATAATTCTGACTTCGTGTGTGTGTGTGTGTGTGTGTGTGTGTGTGTGTGTGTGTGTGTGTGTGTGCAATCATTATTGTTTTTATTATTATTGTAAATAAATTTGAAGACAAGTAAGACAAAAAATTGTGTTTTTCTAAAACTATTATTTTAAACTAATTAAAATAACAAATATAAAATTAAAATGTCTGAATGTCTTATTTTAACACATTCCTGATAATTTAGGACGTTAAAATCAGAACATTAACATTTTATTTACTTGTAAAATCAATATATGTATAAACAGTAATATTTTAAATCATACCAGTAACATGGTAAAAAAAATACCTAGATTAAAATAAAACAAAATGAAAAATTCATTCATTCATTTCTTTTCCGGCTTAGTCCCCTTATTAATCTGGGGTCGCCACAGCGAATGAACCGACAACTTATCCACTATCCAGCATGTTTTACGCCAGTCACAATTAACCCAGCATTGGTTAACACCCACACACTCTTGCACACACTCGCATGCATACACTACGGCCAATTTATCCTATTCAGTTCACCTGTACCGCATTTACTTGACTTGTGGGTGAAACCGGAGCACCCGGAGAAAACCCACGCCAACACGGGGAGAACAAGCAAACTCCACACGGAAATGCCAACGGACCCAGCTGGGTCTCTAACCAGCGACCTTCTTGCTATGAGGTGATTGAGCTACCCACTCCGCCTCCGTGTTGCCTTATGAATAATATTTTGTAATCAAATATGTGGACTTGGTGTATATTCTAACAATAATATTCGTAATGAAAAAACGAAGTTAGAGTGAATACACTTGAGAAATTATATACTTCATTCACAAGCTGTAACTCTTCAAAGAAGCACAAGAGGGCGCCATTATACTAACATAGTGAGGCCTAACCCTGAACACTAACAAAAACAGCTGTCTTTAGAGAGACTATTTTAAACGCTGCTATTTTAGTCACACGACGTTACTTATTTTTTCTCCTGCTAAAACGTCTTAACTTGGCAGCTTCCGAATGTGTCAGTGTCACAACAACATGACATGTTGGCGCTTTTTTGACTTTTTACGGTCATTTGTAATGTGGAAAAAAAAACTTTCTTTGACTGCACTTTTAACGCGTTAACATCTTCGTCTTTTTTTCTCATGCAGCCTAATGTACGTTAAGACGGTAAGTGAATACAAACAAGCTCACACCTCACATACAATTTTGTTAACACCTAATCAATAACACTGAGTACATTTCTTTACAGTCATTAAATTTCTGTACTTAATTCTTTGAGCTTAATATAGAATGTATGATAAGCTAAAGCTAAATAAAGTAGCATCATAAATGTCAAATATCAGTGTTTATATGAACAGCAGTCGTTTAAACCTAAATTTCCTGATTTTTCTGTCACATAATTGATGCCAGATGGAGAATTTGTCAGGACAAAATATGAGGCAGGGGCTCCCTGCCAGTTGAGAATGAATGTGTCCCGCATAAATTAACCGAAAAAAAGGCCTGTCTTGCCATTACAGCAGGTGTCAGGAAAGATGTTTCCATGGGACAGGATCTAAAAAGCGATGTCTGGAGCTCAGGATAATCAGATTGGGTCCAGGATGGTGCTTGCAGTCTTTGTTTTACAGGGTTGAAGAGCTGTCGGTTTGGATTTGATGGATAAATGTGGCGTGGCTGTGGGCCTGGAGGAGGACGAGGGTGTGATGACAGACCAGCTGTCCGGACGCGCTCCTGTCGGTCTGAACGAATGCAGGACCTGTTTCTACAAGCTCTGACATGATCACCTGATACTCGATGTAGTTGACGTAATTCACCTTTTTACTGGGGTATGCACAGCTAGTGTTTTTCAGCCCCCGATGAACTTCCAGCGAAAGGTTAATGTGACTACTTTCTGTTACATGAGGTTTCTTTTACAGGATCAATGTTGTAATGTAATTAAAATATATTCAGTTAATTAGATTTAAGCATTTATTTAGTTGTTCAAGCTTAAAAAACAAAATGGAAGACCGTTTTAACACAAGCACCATTCGGAGCAGCAGGCGAGCGCAGAAACTCCGTTGACAATATTGATATAAAATTAATTTCCTTATTGCGGAACAGTGGAAATTAATGCATCGCTGCACTGAGACTCACTTTTTGTCATATGTCAGTCAGGCAAAAAATTTTAATCTGATCTTAAATGCTATTTTGTAATGGCATGACAGCTTGAGCTGGCTGACTGATAAGTAAAAGTCTGTGTGTATTTACTCCCATTATGATAAAGATGCTTCAAGGATTACAGCAACCTCACGTCAAATTTCATACTGTACTCTTGATTGAAAATGTGATTAATAGGATGGATAGGTATATACATAGACAACTGGAGTGTATAAATATGGATGAGTATTCATAAATAGACAAGATAGAAACAGGCAAGTAAAAAGGTTGGTGTCAAATAGATGATGGATGGATAAATGACAAGATAAAGGGATAAAAGACCCTTAAAGAGATGGATGGATGGATGGATGGATGGAGAGAGAGTATCTGTAAAGTTTTTAAAGCGCTTCACTTTTTCCACAATTTTATGTTCCAGGCCAGCCTTATTCCAAAATGGATTGAATTAATTTATTTCCTCAAAACTCAATACCCCATAATGACAAGGTGAAAAAAGCATTTTTTGAAATGTTGCAAATTTATTAAAAATAAAAAACCTGAAAAATCACATGTAAGTATTCACAGCCTTTGCTCAATACTTTGTTGATGCACCTTTCGCAGCAATTACAGCCTCAAGTCTTTTTGAATAAGATGCCACAAGCTTGGCACGCCTGTCTTTTATTTTTACCCATTCCTCTTTGCAGTGCCTCTCAAGCTTAATTAGGTTGGATTGGAAGCAACTGTGTACAGCCATTTTCAGATCTCTCCAGATATGTTCAATAGGATTAAGGTCTGGGCTCTGGCTGGGCCAATCAAAGACATTCACTGAGTTGTTGTGAAACCACACTTTTGATATTTTGGTGATCTGCTTTGCGTCATTGTCCTGCTGGAAGATGAACCGTCGCCCCAGTCTGAGGTCAAGAGCAATCTGAAGCAGGTTTTAATTCAGGATGTCTCTGTACATTGCTGCATTCATCTTTCCCTCTATCCTGAGAAGTCTTCCAGTACCTGCTGCTGAAAAACATCCCCACAGCATCATGCTTCACTGTAGGAATGCTATTAGCGTGGTGATGAGCCGTGCCTGGTTTTCTCCAAATGTAACGCCTGGCATTCACTTTAAAGAGTTGATATTTAGTCTCATCAGACCAGAAAAATTACTTTCTTATGGTCTGAGAGTCCTTCAGATGCCTTTTGGCAAATTCCAGGCGGGAAGTGGCTTCTGTTTGGCCATTCTACCATACTGGCCTGATTGGTGGATTGCTGCACAGATGGTTGTCCTTCTGTAAGGTTCTCCTCTCTCAACAGAAGAAACAGACAGAGTGACCATCGGGTTATTGATCAATTCCTTTGTCTTCATGCTTGGTTTGTGCTTTGACATGCACTGTCAACCCTGGGACCTTATATAGACAGGTGTATGCCTTTTCAAATCATGTTGAATCAACTGTATTTACCACAGGTGAACTCCAATGAAGCTGCTGAAACATCTCAAGAAGGATCAGTGGAAACAGAATGTACCTGAGCTCAATTTAGAGCTTCACAGCAAAGGCTGTCAATACTTCTTTGCATGTGATTCTTCGGTTTTTTTTATTTTTTTATGAATTAGCAACAATTTTAAAAAATCTATTTTTTTTTACATCGTTATTATGGGGTATTGTGTGTAGAATTTTGGGAAAATAAATAAATTTAATCCATTTTTAAATAATGCTCTAACAATTTTTCTTTCTTTTTTAATTTTAAAAATGGATAAACAGACAGACAGACAGACAGACAGACAGACAGACAGACAGACAGACAGAATGTATGGATAGGAGACTGTACAGAAAGATGGATGGAGAGATAGAGAACCTGTCTTTGCAATCAGCTTAGTGCTTTAGCTTACCCAGATAATTATTTGTAGCATGACCCCTTGTGACCCTATTGACCTTTGACCCTGGGGTCCTATAGGGGTCACATGTCAAATGTCCACCTTACTGTGGGACACCAGAGGCATCTCGCTCACAGCTGTTCTGAAGCGTGCATTTTAGCACAAATCTATCTATCTATCTATCTATCTATCTATCTATCTATCTATCTATCTATCTATCTATCTATCTATCTATCTATCTATCTATCTATCTATCTATCTATCTATCTATCTATCCTCTGTGACTCTCAAACACTGGTTTAAGCCCCTCATCAGGCCACTCCATGTTGCCATAGTGACGTGATGGATGCTATCCCACCCATACAATTTTAGCGGGGGAGGGGGTTAATCATAAGAGGTTTACAGCCAATATGGGATGGAGAACCCCACCCTAACCACACACACACACACACACACACACACACTCTCTCTCTCTCTCTCTCTCTTTCTCTCTCTCACACACACACTCTAGAGCCGAGGGTCCTGTTGTTCAGGGGCCTCTCCTTCTCTCCGTGGTCTTTCATCTCACTGATCCTCTCCTCTCTCAATGTTCAACAACTCCCGCTGCCCCCACCATCATCCTAATTGTCTTTGTCTGTCCGAGGCGCTCATCATTTCCCTGTTTCTTTGACTTCCTCTTGCCTCTTTGCAATACCTGCAGATTCTTTGTGTTCCATTTTTTTCTTGCAAATAGAGAGTGGGGTGTGTGAAAATGGCCTCTTGGATGATTCTGAAGGTCAGAGGTCTAAACTCACTGCTTCAAAAGGCAACCAGCAGGAAAAAAAAAACGTATGGTTAATTTATTATTTATTTACTAGCATTGATTTTTTGGGGGGGAAGGTGGCACTTAAATACAGAGGGGACATTACAGGTTTTACAGGTCAATATTTGAAAGTGCATCAATAGAATTATAATAGTAATATCAGTATTGTATTTTGGTTTATTTTGGTTAAAGATTTTTTTTATATTTGCATATTAAGTTGCATATTTCCTTTTAGATAATTATTGAATATTTTGCATGAAGAAATGCCAGTTTTTATCAGTCAGATAATAAACAATGCTTAATTATTATAATCATATTGTGCATTATTAATTAGTTGTGTGCACATTTAAATATTGTATATGAAATCATTTTGAAATATGTTTTTTCATATGTATTTAATATTACACACAATTATTTCATATTTAAATTTGGTACTTGAACCACGTTTCAACAAGGTACTAGAAATATTCCTCAGAGATTTTGCTTCAGTTGCTGCTGATTTGTCTGCTGCACATTCATGATGCTAATCTCTCATTCCACCACATCCCGCAAGGCGCACTATTGGATTGAGATTTGTTCAAGAAACCAATCAGAGATGATTCGTGCTTTATGACATGGTGCGTTATCCTGCTAGAAGTAGCCATCAGAAGATGGGTACACTGTGGTCTTAAAGAGATGGACATGGTCAGCAATACTGAGGTATACTGTGGCATTGACACGATGCTAAATTGGTACTAATAGGCCCAAAGTGTGGCAAAAAATATCCCCCACACCATTACACCACCACCACCAGCCTGAACTGTTGATACAAGGCAGGTTGGATCCATGCTTTCATGTTGTTGACGCCACATTCCCTGTGTCCTCATAATTTAAAACACTTAAAAAGCATACTTAACGTTATTTTATTTATTTATTTTTTTGACCTTCAGAATTTGCCCCTGGTTTCTGGTTAAGAGTTTGATACAGGGATAAGGAGAGGATAAATCCAAATAACAAGTGTTTTTACTGTAAAATACACTCTGCCCATGAAGAGTCCTCATGAACCACCAAAACCAGCATGTGTTTTGTGTTAGAAAGAGTGCTGCCTTTACATTTGTCCAGAATTAGGTTTACCTGCTGTTTTGCACCACCTCTATGTCAGACCAGTGTGGGTTCCCGTGATGAATTAAGGATATAATAATTGGCTAGGTCCTGCTCTCACTCAGGTCCTCCACTGGGGTTAAATGCACTCCCTGCATCCGTCTTAAACACGGTCTCAATGTGAAACTGCAGGTGACAGATCTGTGTGATTTATCTGCTGTAGTTACTTTATCTCCCATACCTCTCTATCCTTTTTTTCTTACGATTCGTGACGGCTTTTCAATAGGTTTTATAAATGAAATGATAGATAGATCAGACTTTGTTTGGCCGTCCTCTTCTCTCAGGTTTTGATAGATGCAATCCCTCAGGTGCTCGTGTTTATTGGTCTGAGCGATGGCGCGCTCTGCAGAAAACGCATTTCAATGCCTCCGAATGTTTTCGTCCTGTCTCAGTGGAGATCCTGCAGAGGAAGAAGAGAAATGAGACCGTTTCTGGAGGCAACAGATGGGTAAAGACGGTGAGAGCCATTTCTTTCTCAGTCATAATACATCTAAAAGTCCATATGTCAAAAGCGCATACAAACGCCCTGAAGGCCTTCACGACGTACATTTCCTAAAGTTTATACTACTTTCCTAACAGCTTTTGGCTCGAGCACCCACCTGAGATGATTCATCTATAGGAGAGAGACATCACTAGTTGTCTGGAAAACAGCTCACACAGATGCGTCTGCAGGCGACTGGCAGCCGGCCTGGACGGAGGGGATTTTCATGCTATGCTAATATCCATAGCTGCAGGCTAACAGCTCCAGTGTAATGATGCTAACATGCCAGAGCCATATGGAAAAACAAAGGCAGGACTTTTTACTGGGAATACCAATCTCAGTATGCATCAGCACGGAGGGTGTGATTCAGGTGACAGATTTTAATGAGAATTCCTAACAGAGCACAAACACATTTTGGCATGTTGACTTGCTGTTTTGTTTGACTAGAGGATGTTCGGAAAGGACTGCTAGCTAACTTAGAGTCTTTAAAGCTAATTATGTGAAAGTCTAACCTAAAGATGAAGGTACCCAACCATGTACTTGATGTATACAGTGAAGCAGTGCAAATAACACTAAAAATTATGAAGAAATATTGAACTATTCATCTATTGTTAGAAATACGTTTCAAGTTTATTGCAAAATATCCAAATATCCAAGTGTTTTGGGAGTCTTGCCATAAGTGATGTCATAGCGGGTGTAGCTAAGAATCTTTATGTGGCACTTTGCTTGCTGTGCCTCTCTGATTGGTGGAATTCCCTGTACAGCTTCATGGGTAATCTAGTTTTCTGTGTTAATTTAGTCAGACTGGGTGTTACTAGTGATATGTCATTCTGTATTCACTGCCCTCAAGATCTGCCATGTATTAGTGCCAAGTGTCTGTCTGGACTACAACTCCAGCTTTAGGTACAAATGTAGATACCTCCCATTATAATCAACAGAACTGGCACTTTCTTAAAGCTATGCTATTTAAATTATTCTGCTATCTTGGTAACAGCACCAAAATTTAGGGGGTCAATTATAAAAGTGTTTCTCAACCACTTTCTTGGAGGCAAACCAACAGTACATATTTTGGATGTCTCCCTTATCTGACCCATTTGTTTTAGGTTTTGGAGTCTCTTGTAATGTTCTGATGATTTGATTCAGGTGTGTTTAAGAGGGAAGAGGTTTAAAATGTGCACTGTTGTGCCTTCAGGAACAAGGTTGGGAAACACTGAATTATACGACAAAGTCTTCAGCGAAAACCTTACTTGGGTTTTGCCTGTTTGTTTACATGACAATGGTACTTTTGTGACTGAAAACACATCAATCTGAAATAGTCTTTCAAAGTTTTTGAAAGCATTGTCGTTTTCATGTAAATATCCATGATGTGAATCTTGTTCCACCACATCCCAAAGGTGCTCTATTGGATTGAGCTCTGGTGGCTGTGGAGGCCATTTGAGTACAGTGAACTCATTGTCACGTTTAAGAAACCAGTCTGAGATGATTCACGCTTTATGACATGGCGTGTCATCTTGCTGGAAGTAGTAGCCATCAAAAGATGGGTACATTGTGGTCATAAAGGGATGGACAAGGTCAGCAACAATACTCAGGTAGGTTGTGGCGTTGACACAATGCTCAATTGGTAATAATGGTCCCAAAGTGTGCCAAGAAAATATCCCCCACGCCATTACACCACCACCAGCAGCCTGAACTGTTGATACAAGGCAGGATAGATCCATGCTTTCATGTTGTTGACGGCAAATTCTGACCCCACCCAGTGGCGTAGCGCAAAATGCGGAGGCCCCCCTGCAGGGATTGCTGACGGGGCCCCCTGATGAAGAGGGGGGGGGAGATACGTCATACGCCAATTTGCATATCACTGACGTCATCACGTTTTACCGTTTCTGTTTGTTTAACAGCCTATGGTTAATAAAGGGGTATTTATAATTGCACTACACTTTATATAAGCATGTTTATTTAACTAAACTTATTGCTGTTTGAATACAGCATGTCATTATAGATGTGTAGTGAATGTGCAGTAATCTCTCATATGTAATAAACTCAGACAAATTCAGAAACTGTCACTAAAATATCTGTGATTGTGAACAAGAAAAGAATAAACGGTCCAATTAAATTGTTAAAATAAAGGAGAAGTAGATCGGTTTGACTGTACAAGGGAAATACCTTCACACTGCCTGTGCTAAATCATTTGTTGTCGGTACGCAGAGGGGTGATCTGCTCTCGGGCTGCAGATGAGAGAGGCTGCTGTACGCGGACTGACTGGGCCGCCTGTCAGTGCTGTGAGGCGGGGGAGGGGCCGGCGGCATCACACGCAGCTTGTTGAGAAAAGTAGGGACGGTACAGTATGGACAAATGACAGTCTAAAAAAATCTCCAATAACACACTAAAAAGTCGCTAGATTTGTCGTTAGGGGGGTCTGAAAAGTCGCTAAATCTAGTGACAAAGTCGCTAAGTTGGCAACATTGGCGGCAAGCAATCAGAATGAAGTAGTCCACCGCTTGAGAGGTGTTCAGAGAACACAGACCTGTGAACTTTGGTTCCGACCACAGTTGTTCCCAAGATTTTGATTATTGCGGTTGCCGGTTGATTTTCAATTATTGAAAATCGCGACGACGCGGGGCCCCCTAATCACGCGGGGCCCCCCCCGCGGTGCGTGCCCTGCGGGCCCGTCTGCTACGCCACTGACCCCACCGTCTGAATGTCGCTGCAGTAATCAAGACTCATCTGACCAGGCAACGTTTTTACAATATTCTATTGTCTAATTTTGGTGAGCCTGTGCGAATTGCAGCCTCATTTTCCCGTTCTTAGCTAACAGGAGTGGCACCCGGTGTGGTCTTCTGCTGCTGTAGCCCATCCGCCTCAAGGTTCAACATGTTGTGCATTCAGAGATGCTCTTCTGCATACCTCAGTTGAAACGAGTGGTTATTTGAGTTAATGTTGCCTTTCTATCAGCTCGAACCAGTCTGGCTATTCTCCTCTGACCATCAACAAGGCATTTGCACTCACAGAACTGCCGCTCACTGGATATTTTCTCTTTTTTAGACCATTTTCTGTAAACCCTAGAGATGGTTGTGTGTGAAAATCTCAGCAGATCAGCAGTTTCTGAAATACTCAGACCAGCCCGTCAAGCACCAACAACCATCCCACATTCAAAATCACTTAAATCTTTCTTCCCCATTCTGATGCTCAGTTTGAACTGCAGCAGATCGTCTTGACCATGTCTACACGCCTAAATGCATTGAGTTGCTGCCCTGTGATTGGCTGATTAGAATTCTGCGTTAACGATTATCTGGACAGGTGTACCTAATAAAGTGTCTGATGCGTGTAGCTTTCCAACAGGTACTGTTTACTAACGAGATGACCGCAACAAATACGTGCCTGGCATACATATTACAGTGGTTTTGGTCATTTTTACGGATATTAAATTTTTTCAAACACAAGGAAAAACTTAAAATTTTGTCTACATTGTTGTGTAAACGTAAACTTAGACATAAGGATAGATGCTTGCTTCTTTCCAATGGTCATCACAGCAAAATTATTCAAAATGTGAAATATTAATGCAATGTTGTGCACTTACACTTCAATGTTATGCTAAAACTACACAATCTCTCTAAAGGTCAAGTACTCTGAAAACATGATATAACATTGAGTTCTTTATTGTACTTTTCTGAGTACAAAGTTTCAATGCATGTTCAAAATGGAGGTGTTTTTGTAACTCACAGTAATATTTCCTCCCAAATGGTCTGTAAATGAGACAGAGTTATTAACAGGGCTCCTTATATGAGTTTAAAAGCACTGAGCAACAGCATATATTTGCATAAAAGCATCGTTTTTGTGCTGTTCATCTCTCTTGAGGCTGGTTTTGTGTGCGTGCTGTTCATAAGGTGTCTCTCAGAACTATTAGTCGCAGGGAAAAAAACATTTTAAGAGTTATGTTATTTATCATGGGCAAATCTCACCCACACATTTGCACTACCCTTGCATTTACAGGGAATTCATAACTGCAAATTCAATAAATGATTACACGCTTGCTAATTGGTATATGATGAAATATTTAATGTGAGGGAGCGAGTGCTGCTTAAGGAGAAATTAATGGCTGATATCTATTTGTGAACAGAATCTAAAAGTAAAGTGAGACTAGATCTGTAAGCTTCCTTGTTGATTTATTCCTTTGGCAGAGATGATGTATCATTCTCTTGCATAAATGTAAGTGTTTTTGCTCACAATTATATTTTTGTGGGTGGATCCCTTGTTGGAGGCCCTTAGGGGGTCCCAGCCCCAAAAATTGGCCCTGGCCCAGTCCCTGGGACAGCTTTCCCGGTTGTCCCCCGCTGTCGATGGCCCAGATTGGATGTTGCAAAAGCCAAATGACCAAATGTTTGGAGATGATCCAAGATTTCTAGTATTGGCTCCTATATTTGGACTGAAACATGAATTGTCCAGTTCTAGCTTTGGAACAAACACTCGCTTGGAGAAATTATCGAATTTTCAGAGGAAATCATGCTGCTGTTCTGATATTAGTTAGGCACAATATATGGCACATATTGAAATTAAGCATCCATTAGGCCTTATAATCGCCTGAACTGGGTCAGAACACAGCGGGAATGGCTAAAGTCCCCGTTTGAGTCCGGCTCAGACGTTTTAACTCATAATCACGTTGCTTTGGCCACTTGGCCTGTAGGAGGACCACTGCTAAGACCCTCCGAGGTGAAATACAGAGGAGCGGCATGCGGAAGTGTTAATCGGATGAATGGATTGTGCTGTTGGATTTCCGGCTTTATGGAGTTAGCTGCTGTGCTAACAGACAAATAATAGTAGTTTTGTCGATTTCTGTGTGTTCGTTTCTAATGTATATAGAGGTAGAGGGAAGCCTTGGGAAAAGAAGGAGAAATTAGTCATTAGCTTGATAAGATTTTTAGCCTGACTTAAGGTATTTAAAAAACTACGGTTTTGCTATTATGTGTATTGACTAGAAAATAGCAGCACAGAGGCACTAACACCATAGCCCCAGAGCAAATCATCAAAAAGAACATGAAATGATATCACCTACACATTAGCTTCAACAAATGGTATAAACACAAATGATAGCAAAAATTTAACAGTTTTTAAATAAAAGTTGTAAAATTTTTGCTACCATTTGTATTTAGTTTTTGTTGTTTAAGGCTTTTGAATAAAAACAGGAAAGTTTTTGTTTACTAGCTATATTTGGACATTTTTACATTAATTTTACAACAATGATTTGGAGGCCTGAAAATGCTATTGCTGCGTCCCAATCAAGTAGCAATCTCCCACTCTACCTCGGAAGCAAATATGGAAGTAACTGAAACTGCAATTCATTAAAGTCCTGGCTCCTTAATAGAACAAATTTCTATTAAGCCCACTGTTAAAATGGCCAACTTTACAGCAGAAAAATAGGTGTTTACAGCCTGGTACAAACAAATGATTTTGGTTCATATCTAACATTACACTTAAAACTGTGAGGTTTTTTTTATAACTCATCCATTTCATTTATATTAAGTTATATTAAGTCTGCATAATTAAGGGCCTGGCCACTTGAGTGACAGCTAGGTCCCGCTGGTCGCCGTCACTTCTACTCATTTGATTCCGGCTGATTAGCCGCTGAACTTATAAATATACATGGTAATTTTGTTTTGTTTTATGTGGCTTTACACAGTCAGTTGCTTTTTGGAATTATTTCTTACAATTATCAGTTGACATGGCAAGCTGTGTGCCACGTGGCCTCCATTTCGCAGGTGAGTGAAATGATATACTTATATACCACGTCTATAAATGTATTTGTTTTATTTAAGATCATTTATCATTTTCTTTAGAACTCTAATGCACTCCAAAATCTGACAGATTGATTAGCTGTAGGCTCTAGAACAGTCATCTGAAGCATTGTCATACATTGTTACTCCTGGATTTCCTAAATAGCCTTGCATTTACTAACACAGACTATATTTGAAGTGTTTGGAAGTGATTCACATTTTCCTCCTGTAGAAAAACATCATGTTTAGTGGCTCAATGTATTAAAACAGTGTTTGTCTAAACACTTTATTGATATTTTATGCAACCAAGCACATGTGGTCAGAACACAAAAGAGTCGCATGTAATGAAGTATTAGTGCTTCTCCTATAGGAAAGCCAGTCTAAGCTCCGCCTCTTTGCCCTTATTTGGTATCCCTGGTTGGAGCGATGATGACATGAGAACAAAATGGTGCTGGTTAGCCACACCCACTTACATCTACATTTAGGCCCCGTTTACACTAGTGCGTTTTAGTTTTAAAACGGCGTTTTAGAATGAAAACGATCCGCGTCCACACTCGCGTTTTACCCAGCGTTTCTGAACTGCTCTCCGTCCACACCAAAACGCTGAAAACGCACATCACGTGACCACACACACACACTCTCAGGCAAGCGCTGGAGCCCATCTACCCAGATGAGAGCTCTGCTAGTCGGACTTCTCATCAAGCATCTCCCGCTGGATCTAATCTCACTATATTTATTAAACGTGATATTTCATTCATCTTGTTGTCTTTATCTAACGACATATTCCCTGATTTTGGTCACTGGAATCTATTACTTGTTCTCAGGTAACGTGTTTTGGCTGAGCGCAAAGATAAGTTAATGATTAATGTAAGCACGTAGCCTATTCTGTATATTGACTGATCGCTTGCCTTTATTTCCTATAATGTATAAACTTATTGTAGCCTATGTTATACTTTTATAATGGCCATTATCGATTATTAAAACTGATATTCAGCAAAAGAGAGGGTGTGTTTCGTATTTTCACTGAAATTGAAAGGAGGCAGTTGTTATCAGCTCCGTTTTGTTATAAATATGCACAAAGTGAAGATGACGCTCATATATGCAGCACGACGCCTCAACATTTCTGCTGTCTAAGTTGCTAATATTAAAATGAAAATAGGCAGTTCCTTATATCAAGTTTACATTTTATTGTTGAGAAAGTGAAACAACGTAGCCAAGGTGATGTGAATGAAGTTATAAAGTACACTGTTCCCTGTGAAGATTGACGCGTGTCCTCGGTATAGTCTGTTTTCCATATCAAACTGAGAAGAAGAGACTGCAGCCTTGATCAAACTTGCGAAGTCTGAACTTACACGGAGAAGATTCAGGACTGAACTGTGTGTTAGGCTACTTAATATTGAGGAAAAGCCCCAATCAGAGAGGCGAATGTCTGCAGCCCCGCCTCCGTTTTCAGATGTCTCCGTCTTTCCCCATCCACACTGAGACGGAGCAGCAGCGTTTTAGAATGAAAACGGCCTCTCCAGCGTTTTCGAAACGCTCCGTTTTCGGCGCTCGAGAACTCCGGCGTAGTGTGGACGGATGGCGTAACCGTAGCAAAACTTATGCGTTTTCAAACTAAAACGCATTAGTGTAAACGGGGCCTTAGTCATTTAGCAGACACTTTTATCCAAAGCGACTTACAAATGAGGACAAGGAAGCAATTTACACAACTATAAGAGCAACAATGAATAAGTGCTATAGGCAAGTTTCAGGTCTGTACAGTCTAAGAAGGAAAGTATTAGTAGTATTAGTTTTTTTTTTTTTTTTTGGGTACAGTTAGTGTGATATTCAGACTTGTAGCTTAGATTTTTTGTTTTTTTTTAATGCGAAAAATCTGAATATACCATCACAGTACATTATAAAGAAAATGGAAAGACAAAAATAACACTTTTTTTTTGGAAAAAAATAACAACAAAAAACAAAAGAAGAACAAAAACAAACAGAAGGGGTATATACATCACATTAAAGAAAAATATTATATAGTTTACAAATTTCAGTTGTTTTTAAAGCCTTTTTTGTAAACGAGTTCGAAACAGTTTCAAAGTAATACTGCATTTCAGTAAGCAAAATATAAAAAGGTTTTTGGTTAGAAAATTTACATTTATTCATATAAAATTTTGTTAATAAGATAAGAAGATTGAGAAAATATATTTTCTTTTCATGTATAGCTTCTGTTTTATAAATAACAAAACCAAACAAAACATTTTCCCATAGTATGCTCTCTTCAGAAACCTATGGGTGACATCATGGATACTACGTCCATATCTTTTACAGTCTTTAGTCCTAATTTGCAGACTTGTATTACACCCTAAATTGTCTCATTTTTATTTGTGTAGGTACAGTATATACTTTTGAGTGTGTAACAAGATTAATGCAAGCTTTGGGACATACTGCTTCCTCATTAACAGATTGTTATGTTGCTTAGTTAGGTCCCATGTCAATCATCTCGACACATCACCCACATTTCTTTCAAATCCACCTTTATGAAGAACCAGCAGAAGGTTAATTTGCCATTCGCAAGTTTTTCATGCAAAGAAATCTTAAATCTTTGGAGAATTATGCATTCAGAAGTTAATGTCCAAATATATCTTCTTGATACTTGATAAGTTCACATTGTTGTTGCAGGTGAAATATATATATAACAAGGAAAACGTGATTTCAATATTTTACATTTGGCTAGATATTTGTTAATTTAAACAACTTAACTGAAGCCTCTAGTACATAGATATATACGCTAGATATCACATAGGGACCCTGAGCATGCGTCAATAGCGCCGCCACATTGGTACAGTGCTCCCAGGACAAATGTCATTCAACCGCACTTGTCAAGACAGTGTTATTACGTGAAGATGCTGGACTTTAGCGCTGTCTACGGGTGTAGTAACGAGCAAACAAAGAAAACTAAGCACAAACGCAGAACATTTCAGGTAATATTATGTTTTTTTCTGTTTTTGTAGGTTCTGAACTTTTGTGCTTATCAGGTAACGTTATTGATGATAACAGTCACTTACTGCATTCACCATACGGCAAAGCAGCTCCAACTCGCACTAAACACTCGGCTCATGCTAGTTTTGTTGAATAAAATCAGCAAACAATGCAAAAGAAATATGACAACGAGATGCTGCGCTGCCAGAAACTTGTATTATTGTCGCCTAACGTTAGTGAAAGAGTCATTCGGGGGATTCATTCACAAACGAATCGCTCTCTCCGTCAGTATGAGAAGTTAAAGCAGGAGAGGAGGTGTGTTTCAGGACACGGATTAGATTAAATTTAACAGGGAGGGTGAATAGTACATTTCTGTACACACAAACACAAGCTTTTTGTCAGGAATGCCCGTGCGGTCACTGATCCATCAATGTAGAAAAGTGATGTAAAATTATAATTTTCGTAATTAGAAAAAAAAATTACATTATAACATCCAGGAAAACTCCCGATCACAGATATTTGTGTATATGTGTATATCTCTGGCTTTGGATGGCCACAGTCCTCCACTGTACCTTGGTCCCGCATTCATTTCAAAGGAGCGCTACCCTGTAGCAAGATGGCATCGCTATCGACGCATTCCGTCCAATAGACAACAATAGGCCAGGCGACATCTAGTGTATATATCTATGCCTCTAGTATGCGAATTGGGACGCAACATTTGTTTGGAAAACAAGTTCCAAAGTGCAAGTTAAAAAAAACAGTATCACCACCTACTGGCCTGGCGTGCCCATTACAGTGCTTTAAGTAATTTTCACGGATATGTGTAAGGATTGCTTTGACATTGATGCCATCTACATGCAGACCATTTCAAAAGGCAAAGGTTTCCATCTAAAAACAGATTTTTTAAATAATTATGCCCACAAATTATGCCCTTAGTTTTATATGAGCAAATTAACTGATAGCAGCAGATGCTGCAGCATTCATGCCCACCATGTTTTCTTGCTAACGCACCCCAAACTTAGAAACACAGGGGTTTCACAAATCTAATTTTCCCCAATCATAATTATTTTATATGTGCGATCAGTTCATAATGACAGATTTTTGAATGTAGCCCTTTAATTTTTTTCACATCTAAAAGATGCAGTCACTTTTACTATTATATTTTACAGTTATTTTTATAGCATATCCATACAACTGGATATTTTGCAAGAGGATGTAAGATTTGTCAACACAGATTTTGCAGTTCAACTGGTTGCACTAATTTGGTTTGTTAGCCAGTTGAAAGCTGCTTGATTTTACAGTGCTTCATAAAGTGCTACAGTATTTACAAATAATTGCACAATGTTGCTAATGTGATTGCACCCAAAGTCAAATCTCCCTTAAAATAAATGTTTTAACAGAGCATATACAGGAATCAGAGTAAAATTTAATACCCTTTTAGACTCTTTCCATACATTTTAAGACCTTAAAACCACTTTTCATTCAGAAACACAGGCAAGAATTAAACTTGCAGTATATTGACTAAAATGTATGTACAAAACTAAAACATTATTCATATACTGAATTAAAAATTGATTAAATCTAGCTAATTCAGCAGGTTGGCGCCTATAGAGCTGCAGAAATAATGGTGATGCCTCGGTTACTGCAGTAAACAAAGCAGCATGACGACAAATCTGGCAGGATTTTATTGATTTCATAAACTACACAGCATACTGATATTCGCAGATTTAATTCAGACAAACTTTAGCATACAACCATACATTTTATAATCAGACATGATATAAAATTTAATACCTTGAAAAACAGCATTTAAGACATTTTAATACTTTTTAGGGGCCTTAAATTTCTCTACATTGATTTATCAACTTGAAATGCTTTTCAAGACCCTGCGGACACCCTGTTTTAAAGACTCTTTCCAGCAGCTATTGGCATCACTCTAACCGTTTATGTTATTATTTTTAAATAGTTCATGTTATTTTCTGGACTTTTTTAACAAATACATTTTATTTCAAGTTTCACAGCGCCACTGAATAACTCTCATTTTTCTCTTTTCCAGAAAACGGCCCCACCTTTTTTCCAGGGCCAGCGTGTAAAGACAGGCTGTTTGAGTAAACTGTTTGGCTTGTGGAGGCGGCTACAGGAAATGTCAGTGAAATCATTAAATGAGAAACTTCCATCATAAAGAGGAGTTCAAAGGGATTCCTGCTGTAGTGCCTTTATTAAAACGGTCCTCGGCAGCGTGCGGCGTCAGCATCTGTATCGCAGCATGAGTTTATGGAGAGAATTATTGAGAGTGGTGGGACGCTGTTCCAAAACCCAGCGAGCTGCCTTGCTGATTGCTGCCTACTAAGACTGCAAATGGGCATCTATGTAAGCTGCAACTCGAGTAAATAAGCATTTGTCATATAGGAGGACTTGGAGAGAATGTACACAATAGAAAGGTTTGTTCTTGGGAAATTTTTGTTTAATTTGTTAACTGAAAATAAGGGCGATAAATGTTCATTGCCGATAACATGATACAAGCAGAAACTTGACAGGTTCTCTGCAGTAGCAAGGTGACTAAAAATTATGAATGCACTTGCTCTGATGCGCTTATCTAATGATTGAACAGCACATTATTGTTCATGTAAATAGACGTGACTAAATGTAATCAAAAAATAAACTGAACACATTTGTGGTATAATCTGCTACATTACGCTGTTTATTCATCATTAGATAAGTTGTTCAGAGTACGTACATTTAGAAGCAGACCTTTCAAGTTTCTATTTGTCAAGCAGTGTTTATTGGCTACATTTCCATCCAACTATTTTTACGCGTATTTTGGAATTTCGCATGTGAATTACTTAAATATTATAAAATTATTACTATCAGTTACTTAATAGAAAACCCAACATTCACATAAATTTCGAAGATGCGCAGGATTGAGTAGGATGCGATAAGAAAAAATGCACATAAACTATAATGGAAACACATTAACCGAATAAATTCCCGCATCAACAAAGTCGTGATTTTGTTTTAACAGATCATGAGAAGATCAAAGATTAAAAGCCGCAGTGAATTCATTGCATTTTGTGCTTGTCTTCTGAGACACAAGTAATTTATTAAATAAGAAAAAAGACCTATAGTGACTCCTACAGCAGCAAATACCATTATTCCTTTTGATATTTGCCAGTTTATCAGCAAGTGATGCTTTTTGTTCTCTGTGAGTCATTGAATTGTGCTTAATTTAAAGTGTTTTATGCGATACTAGACTTTTGTGCAAAATTCGCATCTTTGGACGCAAACATAGCTATGGATAAAATTAGCACTGGTATATATGTCAGTGTTATACAGTTAAACAGTTTTATCTGGTTCTTGAATCTGATTGGCTGATAGCTGTGCGATATTCTGCAAAAACAGCACTCGTTCACCCTTGTGTATTACTTTGCCCACATACAGCGACAAGCAGGAGGACACTCTACAGTTTGACAAATATTGCTGCTGTTGGACAACATACTGTACTTTTAAGGCTTTTTTAGGTGAGAATGTAGTTGTTTAGATTGCAACTATGCAGTTTATTTATAAGGCTAGTGCCTATTTCGAGGTTAATTAATGTGATCTCATAATTGTGACAGAGAAATACCAAGAAATCTCTGTAGACTGATGGCATTTCATTCTGTTCAGCCCAATAATCTTAAAATGTCAGCAAAATCACCTGTTTTGTCATCACTTTAGACCAGGGATCAGAACTTTTTTCAGCAAAGAGGCATTTCTGATATTTTTGGCAAATGCATTTTTGTAAAGAGCCAGTAGGGTATATATACTCATATATATATATTTTTTATGAAAAGCAACATAATTTAAAATAAACAAACATTTTACTACTGTAAAAATTACACTTCAAATAATTCATAATAAAGTATGCGACCATCCTTTTGGCTAGTTTTAACGAACATATATTATTGTTGTTATATTAATTTTCGCTAGTTTTGAAGAACAAAAAATATTTTACAGTTATTGAGTAAATAAAGGGCGAAACAACTTATATCTTTATGCTAACCACGCACACGCATTTGCCCTTCTGTGGTGTCACTTTTTAATATTTTCTACAGCACCGCACACATGCATTGGTCGAAATGTTAAAATTGTATTTTCAATAGGAAACTGATTTCTTGTGATGGTTATATATTTTTTAAATTGTAAAATATTACTGAAGGAAGACTGCTGGAGAGCCACGTATTTTTGGTCGAAGAGCCACATTTGGCCTATGGTGCCATAGATTCCCTACCACTGCTTTAGACATTACGCTAGAGAATCATTCAATTACTAGCTCTATATTGACATTTGTGAACTGGCAATGGTTTCTGCTGCTCTGACGGTCAGCTGCAGATGTGAATGAGTGGCTGAAGAAAGTAGTTCCTCATATAAAAAAGGTTTTAGTCTCTCCGTGTTTAATTTTCTTTTTATATACATGATTATGCTGTCGAACTGTTGTATAAACGCAACATCACACTTGTAGCAGTGCGATATGGCTGTATATTGTCACTTGTGGGACACTTAAAGGGTCACGAAACACCAAAACACATTTTTTGAGCTGTTGACAGTCGTATATGTGTCCCACAATGCTAAAACACTATTAGGACACCTATATTTCACTTAAAAAGTGTAAATTGGTTGTTTTTGCGTTATTTTAAGCAAATTCGTACTTCCGGTTTGAAACAAATTTTTGAAGCTGCGTCACGGTCATGACATAATAGCGTGTATTCCAGTGTGCAGACTGGACGTCTGTACCAGAGTGGGCCTTATTACGTCTCAGAGTGTGCTGCATTAATTCATGAGTAAGGCTTGGTTCAAACCAATCAGCGCGCTCTATTGTGCAACTTCATTAATATTCATTACTGTCACAGTGTTTAGACGACAGAGACGTTGTGTTGGCAAAACCAGCCACGTTGTGTTGGCAAAACAAGCATGAAGTGTTGCTTTCATAGTTTGCTGCAGTTAAGTTTTGTTTTCATTTTCTCTCTGTGAGAGCTCAGCTGGAGTCACACGTGCATTACAGTGTACGCAACGCTCGACAACAATAACTTACGTGTCTAAGGAGGATTATTGTTTACCTGAGAGCTGTTCTCATCTGCAAACGCTAAGATCTGGATTCGCTTGTAGTTTCCTCTCAATAAAGACGCGGCTCTAGTTGCTGGTGATTGTTCTGTCTCTACAGATTTGGTAAGTGAGCGACCAGCGCTCTTTGTTTATTCAGTTTGTTCGTATCGAACTAACTGTTGCATTGAGAGTAAACATGTTAGCACCACAACCAAATGAGGGGCATGGATTAATTCCCTGAATGAAAGAGCCAAACTGTAGTTAAAGTCCACCATTTAATAATTTGGCAAATAATTCGATTACAGATGTCTATGTAAACACAGTCACTTTCTCCCCTGTGTGTGTGTGTGTGTGTGTGTGTGTGTGTGTGTTTTGACTCTGAAACTCAGCGCGTGGTCAAATAGACATCTGGACACGCCCACTTTATTGTCTTTTTCCAAAATAGAGGTGTGAAAACACCCTGCTGAAACGAGGGGGTTTCATGGCCCTTTAAGGGAATGGCACACTGGATGCGCTGCTCAGCACTATGACACGGTGTGCACATGACAGTTGGAAGTATCGTGCACAAGAGTCGTAGCTGGGCGCCGTGTACAGCTGCCGATTTGCAGCACCAGTGTTCGTACACAGATAAAAATCTATGTTTACTGAGCGGCGCATCCAGTGTGCGACCCCCTTTAGGCATTTATAAACACAAATGTTCATGCACTCATATGGTCCTTTTAGAACTTTTGTTCTAATTTTTACATTTTACACAGATGACAAATAGAGATGGCAATGCTATTATTTTGTAAAAAAAAATTATACATGAAACCCATTTGGATTTTCAGGCTCTCAAAATTCAATTCTCAAAACTGTCATCACTCTCAAATTCAAAATTCAATTCTCAAAACTGTCATCGTTTAAATAATTATTTAAAATACAAAAAACAAAATCCATCATTAGGTACAGTTTTGTGTAAACAGAGTCTAGTAACTATACTTTAGCTTTTCAAATAAAAATTTGGTCAATATTGACTTTTTTTACTTTTTAACTGGCTTTTTAACAGACTTTTATTATATTACTAATTCTAATTTCTCTTATGTCATCTTTTTAAAATGCTACCTACTTCATGAGCTCTTTAGGCTTTGTTTTTCAACTTTCTTGAGGTTTGTATGCTGACAAAATTGTGTTCGAAAGCCTGTTACGCTCCAGTAGAAGATCCCAAAACCATGACCCTGTTGACCTTTATCCAATTGGGAACCATAACTTAATTATACCATCACGCGCGCACAAACATTTGCCTAAAACCAGAGGACGCTTGAGAACCCTCAAAGGATCAAAGGCTGCATGCCAATGTGATCTCCCGGCGTGCGAAACCGCAACTGAGCCCCTTAAACACACGCAGACCACCACCGCTGTCAACGGGGACCGACTGGCACACTGTTGTTCTGTAAGGAAAAAGAAAGAAAGAGGCCCAAACAAAAGAGTGCTACAAACAAAGACTGACGGTGGAAAGAAAAGTGGTGAACAAGAATGGAATAATAGCGACACCCCCTATTAGAATGCAAGAAGGACGGATGGGAAAACTGTTGTTAAAAGTACAACAGATGTTAGAAAATGAGGTACTAAATGTGTATACAAATTGCTGTTTGAGTTACAGAGGAAACTTTATTATAAAAACATTCAGTATATACATTTTGACCCTGAAACAAAGTGCCAACTGACATTAAATTGAACAAGAAAGACTGAAAATGTACTGACTTGCTAAATAAGCTCCTATAATATTTGATTTATTGTTAACTTTGAAATATATTTCTATTGTGTATGATGAAAACATGATTTGTAAAATAATACTATTTATATTTTATTGATGATGATGATATATAATGATATATATATATATACACACACACACACAGTGCTCAGCATAATTCAGTACAGCCCATTTTGAAAATGAATATTTTGATTAATTTCTCAGTGAATATAGAAAATGTATTTTGGTGCATTTAAACAAAACAGATTTATTAAACATATATTTATTAAAATATTAAAATAATAATTTATTTACCACGCATATTTAGAAAATCAAAGATAATACAATTAAATTTAAGCAAAATATTGCAAAAAAATCTATCTACATAATTTTTCTTTTTTTTTTTTTTTTGCTTCTCTTGATTTTTCCTCTTTTTTTAAATTTGTATTATAACATAAATTTGAATGTGCTTTTGGACTGTTATCGTGAGGTATTTTTTTTTTAGATAAGCTCCAGATTTGGCTTTAGTACTGACTAATTAATGTATATGCACAAATCTAACATTCTATATGGCGAGGCAGTGGCACAGTAGGTAGTGCTGTCGCCTTACAGCAAGAAGGTCGCTGGTTCGAACCTCGGCTCAGTTGGCGTTTTTGTGTGGAGTTTGCATGTTTCCCTGCCTTCGCGTGGGTTTCCTCCGGGTGCTCCGGTTTCCCCCACAGTCCAAAGACATGCGGTACAGGTGAATTGGGTCGGCTAAATTGTCCGTAGTGTATGAGTATGTGTGTATGAATGTTTCCCAGAGATGGGTTGCGGCTGGGAGGGCATCCGCTGCGTAAAAATTTGCTGGATGAGTTGGCGGTTCATTCCGCTGTGGTGACCCCAGATTAATAAAGAGACTAAGCCAACAAGAAAATGAATGAATGAATGAAATGTTCAATTATGATTAATAAATGCTGTACATGTGTTGTTCATGATTAGTTTATGTTAGTAAATGCATTAACTAATGAACCTTATTGTAAAGTGTTACCCATCTTCTTCTTTTTTTATTCACAGGTGAAAGAAAATCACATTTGGAATGACTTAAAGTAAGTAAATGTTGATCATTATTAAGTTCACAACTACACATTTATCTCTCTCAATGTAAAAGCGCTACATTTTTCCCCGTCACATTTATTGAAAGATGTTTCTAGTGTGTCAGGGTGGAAGCGGTTCACGTCCTCTTCCGCCTCTGTTATCTGAGTGTGTGGCATTGCAAATCTGCATAACAGCTGTCGGCTCTCTTTCTCTCTCTCACGGTTTGCAGTTTTACGACATTTACCACAGACGTTTTTCTCTGCATACTTTTCATCCTTATTCTGGCGTACCTCAGGGTTCGGGTTCCTAAGATTTGTGATGGAAGTGCATTTCCTTTTTCCGACGTAATTGACTTTCTACTTACTACATTCTGAATGCACTGGTAATGAGATTTGGCTCTTATTGTTGCGACACTGACAAACGACACATCCTCGACTTCACATCCCAGACCTCAGGAAAAGATTTCCACAAAAGACTTTCCCCTCTGTCGCTACCGTCCACACCCAGGGAATTATGGGACTGCTGTCACACAATCATAATTCATCAGCGCCATATGAAGTCTCCAATCAGTTTGTCACACGCTTTGTGGATCAAGAGCGTAAAATGCCACATATGTAGATGATCACAGGGAGCTTGAACTAACCAGCCACTGACAGAGACACAGATTGAACACTGCTGTGAATTCTGTGACAAATCCTGATGGTTTTATTTAGCTCTTTCTACCACTTTAAGCTGAAGTATATAGATTTTTTTATATAATAAAATACTTTCTTTTTTCCTAGTTGGTTTCCAGCTGGCTCCTTTGTGTCAAAACGACATGAACACGTCAAAAATGAAAATCGATATGGTGTCAAAACCTTGACGTCCATTTGACATCCACAAATTGATGCCCTTTATACCACCAAAATAATCCAATTCAATTTATATTTATTTCTGTAGCGCTTTTACAATGTGGATCGAGTCAAAGCAGCTGAACATAGAAGTTCTAGCAAATTGAAACGCTGTCAGTCCAGTTTCCAGAGTTGAAGTTCAGTTTAGCTCAGTTCAGTGTGGTTTAAATTTCACTGCTGAAAGTCCAAACACTGAAGAGCAAATGCATTGATGCACAGATCCAAGTCCCAAACCAAGCAAGTCAGTGGCGAGGATCAAAAAAATCACAAAAGACAAAACTGAAAGAACAAAAATTTACAACATAAAGTATTATGATATAAGAAAAGTTTTATTCATTTAAAATTACGACATAAATGACAAATTTACACTGAATTTTGTATCCTACAATACATGTAATATCTTGATATGATATCAAATTCAAAGCTAATATTGCTGTCAAAAATGCATCAAAAATGTATTACATGACAGTCCTGTAATACATTTTATGATGTCAATTTGACATCAAGCGGGTCAGTTGAGATCAAATGGATTTGCATTTTTGACATGTTTTTTGGTGTCATTTTGACATCAAGTTTCCCACTGGGTAGTGAGTAGGCATAGGCCAATTAAGATTCTGATGGTATGATAACCTTGTATAAAAAATTCATGGTATAATAATTAGTGCTTTAAAATATATTATTTTAAAATGTCTAGTTAAAAAAACAAAAATATATTTTATTTTGAGAAACATTTAAAATATTTTGGGAGAGTAAACATGTCAGGCTAAATGAATTATTGACTTCTGCTGTCTTCATTTGGTTCAAAAACTGATTTTGTTACAATTTAATTGGCATCTTTAGATATCTTTTCTGCTGAAGATACTGCCCTAAAAAACAACAAAAAAATAAAAATAACGTAAACTAAAAAAACTTACACATACCTTAGGAATTGTATAGCAGAAAACTTAAAACCTTGAAAATGGTTATTGTCCCATCTAGTAGTGAGTACCTACTCTGTAGATCAAATTACTATCAAATTTGGTCATTTAGAACTATTTGTTTTTTAGTCCCATTTGCAATCAAGTTGTTCAGTTGGATTTGTGAAAGAATTTTTCAATCAAATTGTGAATATAATTTTTTAATGAAATATTCATTCCAGATTTAAGACAAATAGCTCCAACAAGTTAGTAAACAAATCTTTTTGTCTAGTTTGTCAATGAATTGTTCATTCCAGTCTGCAAAAGGATCCATCACTCTGGTTTATAATAAAAAAATTAGTTAATTGAGTATTCTTACATTCATTCATTTTCCTGTGGCTTAGTCCCCTTATTCATCAGTGGTCCACATGGTCTCAAAGGACGCGTTCTCTGCCCTTGTGGTCTCCTTAGTTCGTTCTTTCGAGGACACCTGGCAAGACCGGTCTCCAGAAGAACGCAAGTCCGTTCTCTGCGTTCTTGGAATTGAGAAACAGCCCCTGTTCCTGGAGAGCCACCTTCCTGCAGACTTCAGTTGCTACTCATATCAAACACACCTGAACCAATTAATTAGGACACCACGTGATAATTACATGCAGGTGTGTTTGATATGGTTTGCAACTGTTATCTACAGGAAGGTGGCTCTCCAGGAACAGGGTTGGCCACCCCACGCTATGGCCAATTTAGTTTATTCAATTCACCTATAGCGCATGTCTTTGGTCTGTTTGCGAAACCGGAGCATCCAGAGGAAACTCCACACAGAAGTGCCAACTGACCCAGCCCGGACTCGAACCAGCGACTTTCTTGCTGTGAGATAACCGTGTCACCTCTTAATTGAATATATTGTTTTTAATTTTTTTTCATTTTGTATTCCAGCTTGTAAACTATCTGTAAATGCAAATCATATTCAGACAAACTGCACCCAAATGCTGTTTTTCTAGTAAAAACCCACAGTTACTGTTAAATACTTCAGCTGGCCTGAGGGTATTTTTGGAGTTACTCATATGCCAAGCTGACATGTTGTTTTTAATTCCATCAGACAGGTTTTTAGAGCAGCGTTTGCTTATTTACTGTGCGTTTCGTGTCTTGACAGATCTTGGCTGCATGTTAATGACCTTTAAATGAGTAGTTCATCCTCCGAGGACAGATTTAAAACTAAGTAGCGACCGGTTTTGGTCTTTTGTTCTTTCTCGGTGATTGACAGGTGGAATAATGAGTCAGTCAAAGCCTCAGGGTTCAATGGGAACTCCGTACCTCACACTCCCGCAAAACACTACTAGTCTGATCTAAAGGGGTGTAAAGTAACAAATTACAAATACTCAGATTACGGTAATTGAGTACTTTTTTTTCTGTAATTGTAATTTATTAAGTACTTTTGTACTTTTACTTTCCCTTGAGTATATTTTTAGAGCTGTATCAGGACTTTTACTCCATTACTTTCCTTCAACCTGCAGTTTATTATTTCCTGTCTATGGGGGTTTAAAACAATCAGTCCTGCGATCATTGTCCAATCAAATCGCACATGGAAAGTAAATTACATCATACTGAACTACCTCAAGACATGCAGCAAACTGTTTGGAATCATTAAAAGTGTCCAAGAAGATACTCTACACGCATTGACCCAGAGACTGTTTAGACTGACACCGATGAGAAGATGATGGATGTTTACAGTATGATGACTAAAATAGCCTTAAACAATACCTAAATGCACTACAGAATGTTACGTTTACACACACACACGCGCACAAATTACATGTAAACGCATCAACCTTTCCCTGCGCAATACTCGCTACTCTTGAGAACTTTTAAAAGGGCTGCTTTTTACTCATACTTTAAGTCATATTTACAATAGATACTCTACTTGCGCTACATTTTTGTAGTAGTACTTTTACTTGTGTATGATTTTCCAGTACTCATTCCACCACTGCTGATCTTACGGATAAATCGTAACTATTAAACTCATCATGTCTAATTCATACAAATTCATAAGATTTCATCTGCATAGATGTATGATTTTCAAAGGAAAGCATGCTGATAAAACCTCATCCCTAACCCTACCCCTCTTTGTAGGAAGAGCAAACCGTACCTAGATGTTCAAATGAGATCATACAAATTGTATTGCGTTGAACTTAGTTTAAACATAACACCACATTCCAACTAAATATTTACGACAGCCTCCACCTATGTATAACGATAGAAAAGAGATGGCGGCGAGATTAGTTTACAATAAGGAGCTCGCAATCATGATGAAGAATGATCTCCCTCTACTCACAGCCTTAATGTCCTTCCAAATCTCGCATTGTTTTCGATTTATGAAAGAAGAGTTTAAATTTCTTTCAAGGAGTGTTTTGTGTTTATCGTATCCAACAATTAAGACTGAGAATTTCTTCACCACTGAGTTCTTATCCCTGTTCTTTTCTCTTTCATGTGTAGGATATAAAAAAAAAAAAAAAGTTTAATGTTTTGATAACTTCGTGTGCATTCACGGCTTGCGATGCAGGTGTATGCGTCATCTGTAATGACTGATTTAATGTCCTATAAAATTATAATTTATAACTGAATTTTCATAGGACGGGTATATATAGATGCATTAGTTGCAGAACTTTTAAGCAGTTAAAAGATTTCAATGCTTTTATCGCATATTACGTATTGGATTTTTATTGGATATGGACTTCATGGAGAGCTTCCGACCTACTAACTACGGTTTGCCCTAAGAACACGTCGTGCAACCAAAGTGAGATCAAATTTAGTTACGAACTAGCTAGTAGTTACTAAACCCCTGCTGTGGACTTTACATTCCAGTTTAAAAAAGAATGTACGGTCAGCTGGTGCAACCCAACCCAGTTGCCTATGGGAGAAATGACTAGGAATAATAAACGACAGAAAATGGCCAAACTACTCACTCTACAAACAAGTGTGTCCATGACTATAAAGTAAAATAATATAATGAGAAAATATCAGTTTGCACATTAAGCAGCAGAACGAGCAGTTTTTAACGTGTTAAACCAATGGAAGTGAATGAGACAGGAAGTCTCAAGCCAAAAAGATTTAAATGGCTGTGCCCACTCGTACACAGAGAATAAGGTAAATACTTTGTATGTTTTAGTATTGTTCAGAAGGATCACTGCATTTGTGTTTAAATTATGTAAATTAAGATATTTCATGTTTCACAACAAATATTTTTTGTTTCAGGCCTAACGACAAACCTTTGAAGTGATGCATATGATCTGTTTCCCATTCCCAGTGCAAGTCGACACCTTTTAAAGTTGACTGGCCTCTACAAGTGTAAGTGTGTGTGTGTGTGTGTGTGTGTGTGTGTTCAGAGGGTCCTGCTAAGGGTAAATGTCAAATGGCAACATCTTTCCCACAACTCTCTATTTCATTCTCACCCTGTGTGTTGAACGTCTGAAATTCTCCTCATCTCAGTTCCTGATCTCATTTGCGCTCTCTCTCGCACAGTCACCGCCACTCAAGGAAAATGAATCTTCGCTTTAAAGCGAGCTGGAGGAAAATGTCAGTGTGCTTTCTGCCTGAACGACTATTGACAGAAAGATCTGTGAAGCAGAAAGCAATTTCAAAAGAAAAGGGCCATTTTACTGTCAGTCACATCACCTCCACTATCAAACATTATCACTGAACGCAAGTCAATGAACACGCCGTGTAAACAATCGAATAACAGCTATGAGAGGAGGGTTGTTTTAAAGTTGCTTACTGTAATAAAACCAACCGGAGGGTGTTTAAACTTGGCAGATTGTCAAAATCAGATTATATTATTGTGTGCTCAGGCAAGCTTCATTATTGCTAGTGCTAATACTTTGCTTTATTGGTCTCTTCTGAGTTCGACTAGTTAGCAACTACTATGCAAGAATGTCTTAACAACCACCCTGAATCTCATTTAACACCTCCCCGAAAAACTACTTAGCACTGTGGCGGTAATGTTTGAAACTACTTAGAAGATGGCAAAACCTTCAGGACAGATTAGTATTGTGGTGATGAGGCTCAATTCTGATACTAAAAGTAATTTAATGGCAAATAATTTAGCATTCAATGCTAACAGTTTGATTACAAGGATGTCTGAGCTTGGCTTAGCAATAAATCACCCAGAATTACCTGACAACAACCAGTGCTTTAGCAACCTCAAAATATGTTAGCATTGTGTCGTTAGCCCAAACAGTCATTTGAAAGCAAATTGATTAAACTGAATTACTAAACTAAACTAAACTAATTGTGCTAACTGTTCACTGTTAACACGCATTTTGTGAAGACATTGTGTTTAGGCAAGCTTTCTTATTGCTTTTGCTAGTATTTAGCACAAACAGTAACTCGATGTTAAATTGATTGACGTGATGAAGATATCTACCACACTGAAGTTTTTCAAATGCTAATCGTTCCCTAGTGTTCTTTGAATGCTTCCTGAACTGTTGACATTGGCTTCTCTTAATTTTTAATGCTGGCAGTCTCATCTGGGTTTGGCTAGTAATTATCAGCCACCTACAGTAGCAAACACCTTAGTAACACAGGCAAAAACCATTAGCATGGTGAGGGTTTTGATTCTGATACTAAAATAATTAGATAGCAAATAATTTAGCATTAAATGCTAACAGTTTGATTACATGGATATCTGAGCCTATAGCTAATGAGCAACCATCGACCACCCAGAATTCCCTGACAACAACCAGAGCACTTTAGCAACCACTCAAAATATGTTAGCCTTGTGTCGTTAGCCCTATGTTTTGCATGAGTTAGCATTGCTAACAATTTCTTTAGAAAATATCTCAAAGCTATCACTACTGAAAAAAACTGTTTAGCCTCAAGGAAATAGATTAGCATGACAAGGATGGGGTTGCATTTAACACACATAAAAATTGTGCCCTACTGAAAAAAACAGCCTAAACCAGCCTAGGCTGGTTGGCTGGTTTAAGCCGGTCGACCAGGCTGGTTTTAGAAAGGTTTTGGCCATATCCAGGCTGGTTTTCTAGCCATTTCCAGCCTGGTCTTACTAGCTGGTCAGGCTAGAAAATGACCAGCTAAATTCAGCTAAAACCAGCCTGGTTAAAGCTGGACATAGCTGGTTTTGGCTGGGCTCCCAGCCTGGCTAGGCTGGTTAAGCTGGTTTTAGGCGGTAATCTCCCAGCCTGACCAGCTAAGACCAGGCTGGAAATGGCTGGAAACCAGCCTGGAAATGGCCAAAACTCCTCTAAAACCAGCCTGGTCGACCAGCTAAAACCAGCCAACCAGCCTAGGGTGGTTTAAGCTTGATTTTTCAGCAGGGTGCTCTTTTTGTAGTTTTTTTGGTCACACTTTACAATAAGGTTCATTAGTTAATGTTAACTAATGCATTTACTAACATTAACAAACAATGAATAATACATCTACTACTGTATTTGTTCATGTAAGTTAACGTTAGTTAATGAAAATACAGTTGTTCATTGTGAGTTCATGTTAACTCATGGTGCATTAACTAATGTTAACAAGCATGGACTTGGGTGTTAATAATGCATTAGTAAATGTTCAATTATTACTAATAAGTGCTGTACATGTGTTGTTCATTATTAGTTCATGTTAGTAAATGCATTAACTAATGAACCTTACTGTAAAGTGTCACCGTTTTTTTTATTTTTATATGTGTTTAGCATGTTCCAGCTAGGCGTGTTGATATCAGCCCTCTCAGACTGATCATGCCGCTTTGTCATTACCAATTGAATAAGAACTTTAATTAGACTCCCAAATTTGCCATTTAATTAGCATCATAGCTGACGCATATAACAATATTTTAGCTGGGATGTGAGGAGACGGGTCAGACCTCAGACAGCAACGTGAGATGTTACAGCTGGTGATGGATGATGGTTTAGACGGTAACCATTGGATACAGGAGCAAGGTAGATCTCAAATTATTAGCAGCTACATAGGGTCAATATTTGCTCTCATTTCACAGAACAAACTTGAAGGAGTGTGTGTCAGTATAAAGTGACCTTCCCTTAACACACACACATACACGCACACACACACTTGGGCAGCTGCAGTCATCATCTCTCTGACAGCCTCAGGGGCTTCTGTCATGTTGTTGTGGGTGAGGAAATTCACTGAGCAGATAGTTTCATGGTGTCTGTATATCTGCACAGAGAATAAATCAGATATATCGATCAAATCTATCTATCTATCTATCTATCTATCTATCTATCTATCTATCTATCTATCTATCTATCTATCTATCTATCTATCTATCTATCTATCTATCTATCTATCTGTCTGTCTGTCTGTCTGTCTGTCTGTCTGTCTGTCTGTCTGTCTGTCTGTCTGTCTGTCTGTAAATCCGTCTGTAAATCCGTCTGTACATCCATCCATCCATCTACCCATCTCTTTTTTTCTTTCTATCTATTTGTCTGTCTATCCATCCATATCTCTTACTTTCATTCTATCTATCTATCTATCTATCTATCTATCTATCTATCTATCTATCTATCTATCTATCTATCTATCTATCTATCTATCTATCTATCTATCTATCTATCTATCCACCTCTCTTACACCTCTCTTACTTTCATTCTATCTATCTATCTATCTATCTATCTATCTATCTATCTATCTATCTATCTATCTATCTATCTATCTATCTATCTATCTATCTATCTATCTATCTATCTATCTATCTATCTATCTATCTATCTATCTATCCACCTCTCTTACTTTCATTCAATCTATCTATCTATCTATCTATCTATCTATCTATCTATCTATCTATCTATCTATCTATCTATCTATCTATCTATCTATCTATCTATCTATCTATCTATCTATCTATCTATCTATCTATCTATCTATCTATCTATCTATCCACCTCTCTTACTTTCATTCTATCTATCTATCTATCTATCTATCTATCTATCTATCTATCTATCTATCTATCTATCTATCTATCTATCTATCTATCTATCTATCTATCTATCTATCTATCTATCTATCCATCCATCCATCCATCCATCCATCCATCCATCCATCCATCCATCCATCCATCCATCCATCCATCCATCCATCCATCCATCCATCCATCCATCCATCCATCCATCCATCCATCTATCTATCTATCTATCTATCTATCTATCTATCTATCTATCTATCTATCTATCTATCTATCCACCTCTCTTACTTTCATTCTATCTATCTATCTATCTATCTATCTATCTATCTATCTATCTATCTATCTATCTATCTATCTATCTATCTATCTATCTATCTATCTATCTATCTATCTATCTATCTATCTTTCTGTCTGTCTGTCTGTCTGTCTGTCTGTCTGTCTGTCCGTCCGTCCGTCCGTCCGTCCGTCCGTCCGTCCGTCCGTCCGTCCGTCCGTCCGTCCGTCCATCCATCCATCCATCCATCTATCTATCTATCTATCTATCTATCTATCTATCTATCTATCTATCTATCTATCTATCTATCTGACTATCTGTCTGTCTGTCTGTCTGTCTGTCTGTCTGTCTCTCTGTCTGTCTCTCTGTCCGTCCGTCCGTCCATCTGTCTGTCATGTCTGTCTTTTATTCTATCTATCACTCTTTGTATTTAACATTTTAAAACTCTATCAAGTTATCATTGTCTGTCTGTCTACATGGTTCATTCATATCCAAATACTATGACATTATTGTGTTTCCAAATTTCCCCCAAACTATCATGGAGCATGACCAAACAAGCACAGTGGTACCACAGTACTGTTTGGTACTTTTGTTCAGTGAGTAATCTCTCTCTCCTCATTTTTCATTTTCTCTTCCTCCGTAGCATCATCTGTAAGAGCCGATGTCTTGCTGATGGAATGAATGTGTTACAAATGTGAAGATAAATATATGCTGCTCTGAGTCTTCCAGAAGGCCTGTTTCTGCTCCACTGCCTCCACACCTGGGGAACCGCTCTACAGCCAACATGATATGATTATTACAACAGTTAAGTGTGTGTGTGTGTGTGTGTGTGTGTGTGTGTGTGTGTGTGTGTGTGTGTGTGTGTGTGTGTGTCATTTAATTATACACCTGCGGCTGTGGTCAGTATATAATAATATTTTGTTGATTACTTCACATTTCTCTCATGCAGTCAGATGATACTTGAGCATATTAATTTTGTAATATGTTGAATATTACTGAGTATATACATCTAAAACATTTAGCAATAGTTATTAAACTTTGTTGTCACTCCTAAAAGTGTGTTTTCACTCTTTTGGGTTCCAGGGTCACACATTTTACTCACTTCAGCATTTAATTTGTATTTATATACGTTTTTGTATCTAAAAAAATCGTATTCTGAAATGTAGGAAATAAACATTTATTATTGGTCATTAAAAAATAAGCAAACTGGAACAATGTGAGCTTAAACCCTAAATAATGTAGAAAATATTTACAATAATTGAAAATCTGATTTACATAAATAAAATAGCATTTCAGACTATTGTAATAAGATATTTATAAATAATAATATTAATCTTAATCATCTATTTTTATATGGGTTGCTGATATGACATTGCATTTTCACTGTCTTAGTGTGACTGTCTCAAGCATAGTTCAATGAATTAAAACCCTTATAATTTTTAAGTCATTATTACTAGTAAAATCATAGTTAAATACATCAGGTTTATTTATTTATTTTTATTTTACTTTATATATATTTTTTTTTATTTTCAAGTGGCCATTTTAGTATATGGCTTTTTTCATCCATATATTTCTAATAACATAGAAACTTGATACGTTTTGCTACCAAAAAACATATCTTCTGGTGTGACACTAAATGCTAATTTTAAATAATCAATTCCAGGAGACCTTTAATTAGTTAAAGGACCTCATTCAGGATCATGTGACTGAAGCCCCCTGTGAAGCATATGATGTGCACCTGTTAAGTCTCTGTCTTTCTTTTTTGGAGCCACTATAAAATTGTTACGTTTGTTGTCCTTTGGTGGGACACCCATTTATTGAAAACGTTCATCAAGTCATGGAGAAAATTATTATTCAAAATTTTATAAACAATAAATAGCACTGTATAATATGGTGGCTAAGAGAGCTTATCATGCAATTTAAGAAAACACATGCATGTACAAATAACGCTTGCAAATTAAGGACAGTTCTTAAACCGTTTGACAGCACATATTCTGCAAATCTCCACAATGCATCTACACATTAAAAAACATTCTGCATTTTTAACGCAAACAAATTTTAAAAACGCGCTGCATTTTCTCACAACGCAAACAATTTAATAAAACACTCTGCATTTTCATACAGCGCAAACAAATTAATAAAACTCGCTGCATTTTCTCACAATGTATACAATTTAATAAAGCGCGCTGAATTTTCTCAAAGCAAGGAAATTAATAAAACATGCTGCATTTTCTCACAACGCAAACAAATTAATAAAATGCACTGCATTTTCACACAACATAAACAAATTAATTAAGCGCACTGCATTTTTTACACAATGCAAACAAATTAATACAATGCGCTGTATTTTCACACAACGCAAACCAATTAATAAAGCGCGCTGCATTTTCACACGACACAAACAAATTAATAAAACATGCTGCGTTTTCTCACAACGCAAACAATTTACAAAAACCTGCTGCATTTTCTCACAACACTTGCAAAAACATTGTAATAATGGAAATGTTTCAATGGGACCCAAAAACGTGTTCTGTGAGTATTGCTCAGTGAATTTGTAGGTAATCTTTAAAAGGTGAGTTTTTTTGTTTGTTCATATTAACATACTGATTCCCTTGCCATTTGTATTTTATTAGGCTAAACAACCATAACCTAAATCGCTGGGTGTTATTTTTTTGGGTCCCCTTGAAACATTTCTACTGTGTTCTGTGCTATTTGAAAGTGTTGTGAGAAAATGCAGCACGTTTTATTTATTTGTTTGTTTTGCGTGAAAATGCAGCATGTTTTTATTTTTTGAAATGTGTTTGCGTTGTGACGATTTGCAGTATGTGAGCTGTCAAACAGATGAAGTTTTTTTCTTTGCTGTTGTTTTTTGTAACTGCATGTGTTTTCTTAAATTACAGCACATTAAGCTCTCTCGGCCACCATAGTATGAAGATGCGTCCAATTATAACAATAAATCGCTCTCACGTTATTTGTTGGTTTTTTTAAGTTTTGTCACACCATAGGACGCATTTAAGATGCCGTTCATAAAAAAAAAAAGGAAATTTTGTGAGAATTGTTATTGTAAAAGTTAGTGGACACTAATATTTTCTCAAACATTACACTTTAAACAACATAAATATACGTGTTTTTACTTTTTAGTAATGTGTTTTACAAATACAAAGCATTCTTACTGGCTGTTTTGTCAACTACCCATACATCTTCATATACTGTACGCCATGTAGCCGTACTTGAGGCCTGTAGGTTGCGCTCTTTCCCTCTCCCTGTTAAAGCGAAGGGGAGGGTCTGCGAGTGTCTTCAAGGACAGCCATTGGTTTACCAGACGCATATAAAACACGGCACATCCCCAAAAAGTGAGAGGGCAGGAATTCAAGCAGTTGATGAATATCCCTGCAGGAGTGAGTGAGGGGGAGTGAGAGATCAGGACACGGACCGAGGGAAAAATCCACACCTTTCCCAGAGTGATTACAGAAAGCGGTGCGTTTGTGCGCGTCCCCTCCGTTGAGCACCTCCGCGGACTTGCGCGTAAAGACAATCAATGAAGGAGAGAAGATCTATCCAGAAACTGTCCCTTCAGCCCGGAATGGATCCGAGTCAGAGCCTCAAATGTAAGATCGTGGTCGTGGGGGAGAGTCAGTGTGGGAAAACCGCTCTGCTCCACGTTTTTGCCAAGGACTGTTTCCCTGAGGTGAGATGCGTAAAATCCAGCGGGTGCGCGCAGCTGCGTCTGTATATGTAGTTTTTTGCATTCATTTATGTATCTATCTGCATGTTTAGTGACATTTGCTCTGTTTATTCATCTTAGAATTATGTCCCCACTGTGTTTGAGAATTACACAGCAAGTTTTGAGATTGACAAGCAGAGAATAGAGCTCAGCCTGTGGGACACCTCAGGTGAGTCTCAAATTTTGTTGTCGTCTTGCGTGCGTTTGTGTTTAGTTTTAAGTGTAGATGTTGAATGTGTATAGTCAAGTCTGTTCACTGGCGTTTCTCAAGACCCCTTGGTTTATAGAGAGCCAGAGCAAGGACCCCCTTGTAAACATGTTTTAAATATAATTACGAGTTTGTATGTTGTTTGCTTATAGTAAAACACACATTACCATATACATGTAATAACATTTAGGATGAACTTTAGCTTATTTCGTTTTAAGTAAAACGGTATACATAATCTCAACAGTTGCTAAGATTAAACAATAATTATTGTAATACCCAAACATTTGTGGTGTAATTGAAATGCAAGCTTAGTATACTCTAATGCCATAATATAATGTCATTTTGTTGTATAGTGTCGTTCTTAAATGGATAGTTTACTCAAAAATGTGTGGTATAATTTAATATGCAAGCTAAATATACTCCAATGCCACAATATAATATCATATTGTTGTACAGTGTGGTTGTTAAAAGGGACCGTTCACCCAAAAGAGAACATTTTGTTCACTGTTTACTCTCCCTCGTGTAGCTGCTAACCTATTTTTTGATGAAAATATCTTGAAGAAAGCTGAAAACCACTGACTTCCATAGTAGGAAAAACTAATACAATTGATGGTACAGGTTTCCAATTTGCTTTGAAATATTTTCCTTTGTGTTCAACTGAAGAAAGTCAAACAGGTTTGGAACAAGTGAAGGATGAGTAAGTGATGACAGAATTTTCAGTTTTGTGTGAACTGTCCCTTTAACATAAAAAATTAATGTCATTAGTGTATTGTTTCAGTTTCACTTGATATTAATTCATAATGTTGTTATGACTATTTAGTTCATTAACAAGGTTCAAAACATGTCCAGACTTGTTGTCTTTCATCTTGAAGCCTGTAAACATTTCATCATTTTGATGCGGCAGTGCATTGTGCGGGGGTAATGATGTGATTGCTAGCGCTTACGTTTACGCCTGGGGGAAAATCTGGGTTTGTTTAATAGCTTTTTTCTTTCTTTTTCGGAGCGGTTGAACGATTCTCAGTTGTTGAGTCAGTACCACAGCCTGCCAAGCATTTAATCACACACACACACACACACACCCTGCTAACACACTCTCGCACACTCCACCCATCTGTGGAACATGATCCACGGACACCTCACTTTTAAGGAATGTTAGGATGGCATCACGAGGAACGTTGCGCTAAATGATGTTTTGGATAAACAAATGAAAGCAGAACTGTTGCCACAGCTGGGGTCATGCCGCCATTCACTCGTTTAACAAAACCAAACCGCCGTGACCACACAGGCAAATTAGAGTAGGGTCTTGGCTCAGCCTGTCTGGATGTAGGCTATTGGTAAGTTTCCAGAGCTCGTGCTCGGATCACCCAGGAGAGATCAGACCTGCTGTCTGGAGGTAATCACAGGCCCCGTAAAGCATCCAGCCAGACAGCCTGCTTTAGACGGTGGCCTCTTTGGAGCTTAGTTATGATCTGGGGTAAACTACATTCAGACCTGAACCTGGGGCTTTAGTTGTTTGGTGCTGTGTGTGGTCTAGTTAAATGCTAAACATCTATGGTATATGTTAAACCACCAAGCTTCTTGACTAGCTAAACCACCTTTTTGATCAACTTTACATTCCACCAAGCATGATGTTAAAAAACAAGTCAAAAATGGATGTCAATTTGATGTCAAAATGTTGATCTCAGTTTGACATCCACACATTGATACCCTTTTGACCATCAAAATGACGATGCAAAAAATAGATTTTTTTTTATTAATCTGAAAGATTTAGTGCCAAATTACAAATTTAAGCTGGATTTCCTGATGTAAACTACCTTGACGTTAAATTAACATTAAATTGACATCTAAATTGGTGTCAAAATAGATTGCAGGACTGTCCCTCTGGGATATTAGGGACTGGACCAAATCAGTCACACTAATCTATTTAGTCATATGTCAAGTTTCCATAGTTAGTCATATTCTTAGTCAAGGTCCATTTCTCGCTAACAAAATTATGTTCCAGTCTAGAGTCTTTTCCTAACTCAGAAGCCTTGTGTTAATTTGACCTGCTGAAAAGCTAGCCTACGCTGTGGATAGTTCACCCAAAAATAAAAATTAATATATTCACCATCCAGTTGTCTCAAACTTGTTTGAGATTCTCACGTCTGTTGAATACAAAAGAAGATCTTTCAAGAGTTCACACTTTGGCATGCTGTCCTGGGAGAGAACCCTAATCTCGGAGATAGATGAGCCCAAGGTTCCCGCCTGGTCAGTGAGCATTAGGAGAGATACGAGATCAGGCATATCTCCCCCTATTTTATGCTAATATGGTGGTTCTGATTGATTCAGTATGTATGCATTTAGTGCTTGTAACTGTTATTAAAAATTAGTACATGTTTTTAGACTGTGGTAGGAATCCAGAAGCACCCCGGGAAAACCCTCACGAACACGGGGAGATCATCCAAACTCCGCACAGAGAGTGCAGACCAGCTCAATTAGAATTTTAACCTTTGGCCCTCCCATTGTGAGGCAGCAGTGCCAGCCATTGACCCGCCGTGTTTCCCGATCATAGAATGAGGAGAAGGAGTAGGGTTCCAAAAACAAAGAGAGGAAACAAAGTTTAGGCAGGATATTTATAGTAGTTTTAGAATGATCTGATAGGTTAGCTAATGATTAATGATAGGGATCAGCTGTTGTCGATCATCAGCAAAATTTGATACTTGCAAACAGTTTTTGGTCCATTCGATAGTACAGTACCAACTTGCATGAAAGAATTAGTCTTAGGTCAGTATAGTGGCTCCCTCGCCCTTTTGCAGTTCACTTTTTGCGGCCTGGAAGTTTCATACAATTTGACAGGCTTTTTTTAATAGTGCATTGTGTTCTGCGTCCTGACTGGCTGTAGACCGTTTTCAGTCAATCTCCTCTGAGCCCCGGCTCCCTTTACAGTACAGAATGCTTTCAGCTTGCCAAATTGACATAAGTCTTCAATAGCTAGTAGTGCTGGACTGTATGTTTGCAAGTTTTCTCCCCACAATGTCGATGAAGCGTTCTGCACTGTCAAAGGTACAAAAAGGTACAAAAGGCAGGGGAAGATGCTATCCATCGCACAAAAAGTTGTACTTTTGGAAATGCTAAAGGAAGGTGGAAGTTATGTGGGTGTAGGGGTGCCATTACGGAATAAATAAATGAAGATCAAATAATTTTAATCTGGTTTTATTCTGTAATGTTGGACTTATTTTTCTATGAAGGTTTTAACTCTTGAGAGTTTAAACAAGAGAGAAAAGCGTGAACTGTCTGACAGAAGTGTATAAAGTGTGTAGTGAGGGGTTTTACAGCCTTAAACCATCTAAAATAACTGTAAAAAATAAAGCTGACTACTTTGCGGATTTTGCTTATTGCAGGTAATTTTTAGAACGTAGCTCCTGCAAATAATGAGGGACTACTGTAATTAATTCCTCAATCGATAGCCATTTTATTGCTCAAACGAGAGATATGCCTGATGATAATTTGTGCTGTAGGTACAGGAGTGTGTTGTTCGGCTGACAGATGTCTGCGGTGGGCGTCTGCGGGCAGGGCCACCCGTCTGGCACTGGCATTTGGATATGTAGTTAGTTGCTTGTGTCAGGCCGTGGGCTTCCAGCCTGCTGTTCATTATGGTGTAAGTTATTGTGTCAGAGCCAGGCTCCAAGGTCTCCCCAGTGTGTGTGCGGTCTTTCCTCACGAATGCCTAAGTCCAGGATTTAACAAGTTCCAAACACACCTGAGCACATTCCAGATAATGAGAGAAATGGGGGCGACCTTGTATGTTTGCCCTCGAATATTTAAAAAATTCATTGCCTTAAGTGTTTCTGAGCAGTCGATGAATCTGGGGGTTGCTCCCAGAATTGCCCGAATGGATAGTTTTCTTGGCATCTCTTCTTTGTGCTGCTTTGTTTGCAACAGCTGCCGTTCCCGTCAACCGGGAGGCTGACTGCTCCTGTTATTGTCCACCAATCAGCTGTTGAGTCACGACCCCATTCAGCATTCAGCTGGCAATATCCGTCACTGATCCGCCATGGAACCTATTGATACAGTAGAGTACCATTGCGAACTCGAAACAGTTTGCTTCTGAACAACTACGACCAAGACTTTTTGTGTCGCACATAAAAGAGGGGGGGTTCAATTGTGTTTCTTTTACTTTTGATTGAGCTCAAGTCTTGTATAACAGCTTTTTCATCACTGTCACCTATTGTTACATTTGTTAAAACGATTCCCACTAAAAGCGCTGAAAAACCGAGCAGTCTTTAGGCATTATTCCAATGTCACAGAGGAATTTCCAGTCTGCCGCATGAATGTTTCATTAGGGGTTTTCTTGTGTATATTGATTTTAGGGCCTAGCAGGTCCTTCTAAATCTGAAACCCAAGTGTGCATGTATTGTGTGTTATGCGATACACAAGAGGCCAAGTGTCAGGATAACACCCTACCGGAGATGCTTTCTGATCTTCTTGATGGCCACAAGCATGTGTGTGTGTATATATCCCCTAATAGCTGTTCCTCTGTGGAATCGGACCCCTTCCCCCAGCTCCGCTCTTCCAGACACTTATTGACCAGAAACCCCCTGCAGATGTGAAGCCAGGATCTTGACATGCCCGTCTCAAAGGTTCCTTATCCACCAGTCAGACCATGATCAATCAATATACACGCACGCTGCTCTGGGATCGTTTGGTTCCTTTGTGAGTTGTACTTTCACAATAAGCATATCGTTTCGGATGACTATAGCCGCAAACTCAGTCCTTTGTTCCTCAAGCGTCCTATCTCTTTGCTCCCCTAAGGGCTGGTGACGGATGTGCTATCAAGGCATAGTTCGATTGAATGGCGTCTTTGATTGGGTGACCTTGTAAGATGTCACTTGTTTGCAGCTGAAATGTTTTATCAGACTTCTTCATCGGAATTGCTGGAGTTGTGGCTTGAAAGTCAGAATGTAATGTGAATCTCAAGCACTGAGCCAAAAGGCTTACTCGACACATTTAAACTCTGCAAGGTGGTTATTTTACACTGAAATAGGTTATTAATCATTAATATCGTCTTTTGGAATTCTTGGTGACTTCATTGGATCTTGAGTAGTGTCTATTTATGGTTAATAATGGCTACTATTAGTAAGTCCTACAGACTTTAGCCTGGTTTATACTTCTGCGTCAAGTGACCGGCGTAACCTACGGCGCATACAACGCCCGTAGCTGTGCATTTATACTTCTGCGCGCTGTCTCTGTTGGTCTGCATTAACACTTCCGAAACGCTAGTTGGCAGTGAGGTGTAAATGTTCCTCTGTGTCGAGTTTCTTCGGTGCTGTTTTGCTTTTCCTGAACACTTCCAGGATGTACAAGTGGCTCAAACTCGCTCATTTTGAGGCAGGAACCGGCGGACGTGCAACAACTTTAACTATGAGGTAAATACAAAACAAAACTTTCTATCCGGAGCTCATTCAAGGGACTCCACACTTGTAAACAATCGCTCAGTCAGGCTCGCACCATTCTCGCACTGGGCTCTCGGTCCCGCCCATACTCGTCAGCACTACCAAGCCGACCAATCACATTGCTTGCGCTATGCGTCGTTGCGACGTGTAGTTACATTTTTTGAGAGGTGCACGTAAGTGACGCCAACGGCCACGGCGAAGGGCTATGCGTCAGTGCCATAGCATACGCCAGCGTTTGACGCAGAAGTATAAACAGAAGTATAAATCAGCCTTTAGGGATGGACTTTGGTCAATAGGATACCACCTAGAAGCTACCAGGATCACTTTAGCAGACATTTAGCAGTCCAATAGGAATTAAGGACCATATCCTAGCATTGAACAGTCAACTTATACCAATCTAGTATCATTTAGAATGAATAAAGGGGGCACAATGGCTCAGTGGTTAGCACTGTTGCCTAACAGCAACAAGGTCGCAGGTTCGAGTCCCGGCTTGGTCAGTTGGCATTTCTGTGTTGAGTTTGCATGGTCTCCCCGTGTTCACGTGGGTTTCCTCCAGTTGCTCCGGTTTCCCCCACAGTCCAAAGACATGCGCTGTAGGTGGGTTGAATTAACTAAATTGGCCATAGTGTGTGTGAATGTGAGAGTGTATGGGTGTTTCCCAGTACTGGGTTGCAGCTGAAAGGGCATCCGCTGTGTAAAGCATATGCTGGATAAGTTGGCGGTTCATTCCAATGTGGCAAAATCTTATGAATAAAAAAACTAAGCCAGAGGAAAATGAATTAATAAATCAGATAAAGCTATGCCGTTTTGTTTTACTTACTTTTTAAATAAGTATCAATAATCTGTTGCAAGTTCTGACCTAAGGTGTGATCTATTCTCTGTAATCCTATCCTTAACTCTTATCTGCAAGGGAAGACCTCATTATCAACGAACCCCCGAAAACAAAACGTTCCCGGGTTCATTTGAATGGGCTCCTGCTGGGACAAGCTCTCTCAAACCCACTTGTCCAAAGCTGGTCAACTATTGTCGGTCGGATCATATTTCTAACCTCAGCGATTTGAGCCCGCATGCCACACATTCCTGCGAGGAAAGGTTTGCTCTCATACTCCACAAAGCAGCTATTGTGCGGTGGGCCACCAAGGGGAAAAAAAAGCAACACGTGAACCGTTATGTTCTCTGAAACGATCTTACCTTGTTAGTCAAGGAGGAAATTAAACTGAGGGGGTTCTCGTGTACTGATGTGGAGTTCAAAAGGATGGTTTTTGTTTGTGAAATTTTGCAGTATGTCTGTTGGCAATTTATTTAACCGTGAATTAGCTTCAAGGGATTTTGTAGCGTGGGTTATGGATTGTATTTACTTCACAGAGTTGGAGAACTGTGCCTGTTTATTGCTTTGTTTTTATCAGGAAGACAGTGAAGGATTTAAGCCAAGGGAAGGGAATTTTTTACTGTGTGTGTGTGTGTGTGTGTGTGTGTGTGTGTGTGTGTGTGTGTGTGTGTGTGTGTGTGTTTTTACATAGTCACCACATGTTTAGAGAAGCATTTGAACACTCAGGGAATCCATTCAGCTGTCAGTATCCTTCACACACACACATACTGGACTAAGGAATGTAGTGTGTGTTGTTATAGCTATGGTGTCCTACAAGTGTGTGAGTGTGTTTTTGTGTGTGTGAGTGAGTGAGTGAGTCACTGCTGCTATTGCTTACACATATAGCATACTTCAAAAAAAGATTTCTGCTTGCAAACAATTTATATGTGTTGAATTTAAACAAACAAATTAAATTTAGTAATGTTCAATTTGATTAGTTTAAGTTCAGCCCAAATAAATTGTTTACAACCACTTAAGTTAAAAAAATTGAGTAAATCCAAGGAATCATCTTTGAATAATTTCTTTTTCAGTGAAGATTTGGGTTTTGCTGTGTATGTGTGCATTGGACTGAGAAATAAAGTAATGTGTTTGGATGTGTTCAATGTGAAGTAATGTCAAAGTTTGTTTGGGTATACCATCTAAATACTATGGTATTAGAGTATCCCAAAATAGGCTTTACAAAATGTAAATCATTGTAATGTTTTCTTTAAATGACTGAACAGAATAATTTTCACATAATTGTTTATAAGTAAATATTCTAGCCTACAAGACTAGTTACTCAAAAGTCTTATTCAGACCCATTCGGTGTGTGTTTTTTGGACCTTATTTAAGCTACATTTTGTTTCTCCACAACCTACTAACAGCACATATATTTTTGTTTGTCTAAAAAATGCAAACATGTACATCAATATTTCTCACATATTATTGTGGCACAGTTTGTGCTGAATACAACAACAACAAAAAAAAAAAAGTTGGCCAATACTATGTAATAAGTAACTATAAAAAAATGTCAGGGCATGTTAAAAATTCTTAGGGGCTCCAAAATCACCTCATAGAGGGTTAAACGTTTGCTATTCATTACCATGGTAAATGGCAGCAAAAAATGTTATCATGCTAATTCTTTCAGGATTACATTATTGACAAAAGTGTATTTAGACATCACACATCCACATATCTATAGCACATTTTAAATATGTACACCACACATTGTAAAAAAAAAAAAATTGCTGGGTTCCACACAATTTTCATGTTGTCTCAATACAAATCAATTAAGTTAACTTCATTGTGTTTACAAATTTAGGTGTGAATTTTTACCCCTCATCCCCCACCCCAAACAAAAAAAATAACGTTATTGTTTCAACTCATAATTTGTTTGAACAAACAGCCAAAGTATTTTTTTTTTTTTGAGTTTAGGAATTACAGCAATAAAGGCATAATCCACCCAAAAATGATAATTCTGTCATCGTTTACACACCCTCCATATGATTTTCTTTTTATTCTTTTGAACACACACATTGATATTTTAAAGAATGTTGGTAACTAATAACTTTTTTTTTTTTTGCCTACTATGGATGTAAATGACTACAAGTTTCCAACATTCTTCGAAATATCTTCTTTTGTGTTCAACAATTAAAAGAAACTAATAGAGGTTTGGAACCACTTACGTTTTTAGATGAACTTTCCTTTTAGGTTTCATTCAAACTCTTTGAACTCTATATAAACTTGATTAATTTGATCTAGATATTGATGTAGCTGCTAATTGACATAGCTAATTAATGATTTAATGATTACTCATGATGAAAAAACAATAACATTTCTCATGCAAAACTTTGCTGTCCAAGTTGTTCTTGTTTTTGGGCCTGTAGCTGCGGCTGAAATATGAGCTGTAAAGTCCTGCGGCTGCATGTGTTTTCAACCTCACATTTTTCTGCTTAACTTCTGGCACTGCGTATGATCATTCTGACAAACGAAAAAGCCCTCCCTTCCTTCTGTCTCATACTCGCTCTCTCGTAAACACCACCTCTGTCCTGGAATCTGGCACACTATAAATGTGTTTGTCCTGTGTGGATTGTACATATCGTGTCTGGCGGAGTTAACAGTGGGCGGTAATGCTTCGTTCTGTCAGAGTAAATCCTGGACTAAACTGTTCTCACAAAGACAAACATCTTCAGTTTTTAGCCAGAAGGGAAATGCTTCATCTGGCAAGGGTGCAGTTATTAGCATTGCTCGCTGAAGCTGTATTTCTTTTCCACTTATTCCCTCAGTTAAAGGGATCGTTCAAGCAAAACTGAAAATTCTATCATTGTTTACTCATCCTCCACTTGTCCCAAACCTGTCTGACTTTCTTTCTTCTGTTAAACACAAAAGAAGATACTTTGAAAAATGTTGAAAACATGCAACCATTTACATCCCAACTAATTATTTTTCCTACAAGGATTAAAATCTTTCTTCAAAATAGTGCTCAGCAGAATAAAGAAACTCATGAAGGTCAACTATCCCTTTTAGAATTTAGAGAATTATATTGTGTTTATCATTGTTCAGCACTAACCCTCATTGCACCAGTGACAGTGGAAGTAATCCCAGCCATTTCTTCTGAAATAAAAATCCACTTAAAACACTTCTCCATTCCGTCTGAAAGCAAAGTGTCCCTTTATGTGTAAAAGTTTCATGTTCGGAATGTCTGAAAAGTGGCTTCGGTGGTTTAAAAATTCATGAGTGCTTTTAAATTACCGTCTGTACTGTGACGCGGACTAAAACTTAAATGAGGTTAAGTAATATATTGACGGTCCTTTAGACAGACCAACTATCCTCCTCTAGTATTTGGTGTGTTCAGATGAACAGTTTTTCCTGACCTGGCCACATTTTGTGTTACAGGATCCCCGTATTATGACAACGTCAGACCACTCTCGTATCCAGACTCAGATGCCGTCATTATATGTTTCGACATCAGCCGACCAGAGACCCTGGATAGTGTCCTAAAGAAGGTAAGCATAATCCACTCGCTAGTAATTTATCTGACACATTTAAACAAGAGTGTAGCGCCCTTTTCCTATTTTAAGGGATTTTCCCTGGATTCTTACAAATTAGATTGCTCTAAATTGTATTTTAACCCCAGAAAAAAGGCATAACATGATACCAATTAATATAAATAATAAACAACCAATCTGATACAAAATTACCTTTCCAAATTAACTTAAATACAATCAAACAAACAAATGTATGCTAACAAAAGAAATAAAGGGTTGTCCAAAAATAAAGCTTTTCGGTTTCCTTTTTTCAAATCTCATATAAAAAATCAACAGTTCATTCAGTAAAGCTCAAACATTGTCTATATAAAATGAATAGTGAAAACCCTGTTGCAGGCCTGTGTCGGTGCTTGTATTTATAGTGGCAAAAAACACAACTGCCCATTTGCCCAAAGGGCAAATAAACAACAGTTCGCTCTTACCAGAGCCAGGGAATACTCCAGAACCGGCGTTATAGTCTGTGGAGAAAAAGGATAGAGTCGGCAGGGTTCGTCGCATCCAGCGATGCCAGAGGAGCCACTGAGATGTCCTGGTTTTTCAAGGCGCTATCTGGGATGTCCAGGGTTGTTGGCGATACTCAAATGAAGTCCACTGAAACAAACTCATGGATCTCCGCCCAAGCGGCTAACGCTGTATTTAGTAAACACAGTACAACAAATTATCTGTTGATACTCAAGATGGAAATTTCTATCCTCACAGGATCATAGATGTTATAAGCTCTCTTCAGTTCTCTATTCGACAACTAGCTGAGCAAATAATCTTTCACACGCCGACGTTCACCCTGATGACATCTACCCTCGCAATGCTTATCCGCTCCCTTTATACATCTTTCGGGATATACATTTCTGGTCACATTACAACCACCTCCATCACAGCACAACAGGTTAAAATCTTAAATTAAATATAAATACAAAAATTCCGAAACAAAACATCCTTCATACAAAAAACAAAAAATAAAAGAGATTAAAATATTATAACAGATAAATTAATTGACAGCTGGGCCTCACAAGAATGATTTTACTTGATTAGCATCCAGTTAACTATGTTTAAGTTAAAGATGTGAACTACATTTATGTGCACAACCTTTCTTAATACGCGTTTTTGAAAATTAAGCGCATCTCGACATTTCCATGAAGCATTATTTATGCAATATTCCAAAATGTGCATAAAATAGGTGGATGGAAGCAAAGCTACTGTTCCTCAAAATTTATTTCAGTCAGCTACTAGGGCTGTGCGATTTAATCAAAATCGGGTCGCAATCGAAATTTGAAGCGTTACGATTAGTTAATCACAAGAAGCTGCGATTTATGGAATATATATATATATATATATATATATATATATAAATATATATATATAAATAATTTAATTTCCCCCGTCATGAGTCGTCTGTGTGAGACGGTTTTACTAGCCATTTGAGTTAGCACACTAACGCTCGTAGAATTGCACAACTGAACTATGCCGAACACTCAAAATAAAAAAAGCAAACAGGAAATCGCAGACAAGTGGGATTATGGTGTCTGCTGCTTACGAAGCTTTAATAGACAAAGTAATCAACGAAAATCAAGTAATCAAAGAAAAACAGCATTGGTAATATGGGAATATTTTGGTTTCGAAGTCACAGACACAGAAGAAAAACAAATAATTTTATGAACTGTCGCAGAATTGTTGCCACGATTTACAGATTATTGAGCTGAAGCTTGACTACAAAATTAAATCGCAAATCAAATCGCAAAATTTTCCACAAATTGCACAACCCTATTCAGTTAAAATAGAGAGTCAGTCAGAAATAGAGATGGGTCTTGAAGAACATTTTCATCAGCCAATTAGATTTTAGGGTTAAAGCTGGGATATGAATGACATTCCTGTCAACCACTCAAGCTGAAATTTCTTCTCAGAGAAATTATGAAAATATGTTGTATTGTCAAAGTTCTTGACATGTTAGTGAACAATACGGGTGTGGTCAGCTGAATTGGATATCAATCTGTAGGCTTGACCTTACTGCTTCCCGACAGCCTAATTGACTTTTAAATGCCTTCACGGTGATTCAGAAAAATTCCTCTACAACTCCTTTGTGATCTGCCCACTCTTTGTTGCATCCCAATAAAAGTCGTCCTTTGTTTTTCGAGAGGGTTGGATATCTTCTAGTAGACTCTCGGTCTGGGGTCAGGTGTCTAGAATGGCCCGTGGCCCTTTCACTGGGCCCCCGCTTTATAGTATTATGTGGGCATTAACTAGACCATGTGAGTGTAAGTCCTGCATGAAATCTGGGTCGCAGAATCGGAAATACGATCAGGCTACACGTGAGTACCTACTTGGAATAAAGTAGCGCTTTCTCCTGGGACTTTGAAGCCTCTGGGAGCCAGAGGTGAGCACAAAAGGATCATGGGAACGAGGAATGTAGGGTGTCCGTGTTCCTGTGTGAACAATCGTATGACTGTTGTACCCGCCTGTCTACCGCCAGATTAAATCCGGTGATTTAATGCCACGCCAATACAGCAAGCGCTTTGTTGGGCAGGTCAGGAATGCAGATCACCTGAAGGATTGTTGGGAAGACATACACACCTACACATGCTGCTATTAGAGGTTTATGAAGCGTTTTATACACTTAAAAAAACACTTGATATTATGCCATGCCCAAACCCAAACTTGAGAGGAAACCTGTGACAAATTTTGAATGTGAAAAGCAAAGTATGATTTTTTTCCAATTTTTTAAATTACAATGACACAAGGTGCCTTACAAACCTCCTCAATGTTGTAGTACCTAGGTCATACCCAAATTTCTGTCCTCCTAAACCACCAAAACTAGTACACACACACTGAAACACAGTCATTACAGTGCAAGCTTTATTCTCGCAGGAAGTATGAGCCTCACCTGTAGCAAGGAAGATTAATACTCTTGGGTTGGCGAAAGGGATGGGATGGAACGTGAGAAACTGAAAGAATGGGAACAGGAAACACTTGTTCTCGCCTTTTGTCCTCTTTCAGGCAGGGATGGATCAAGGCCAGCTGGTTTCATCTTTCCGTGTCTGCTTTTGTCTCTTTTTCTCACAGTGGAAAGGGGAGATCCAGGAATTCTGTCCCAACACAAAGATGCTGCTCGTCGGATGCAAGTCAGACCTGAGAACGGATCTCACGACATTAGTGGAGCTTTCCAACCACAGACAGACGCCGGTGACCTATGATCAGGTGTGGGATTTTTATACAAACTGCAATCACAATAGAACTATTCGAGTCCTCAGGTGAAATTGTCTGAATTTTCCAATATCGTGCAACCCTGATCTGCAATTTGCTAGGACAAAATCGAGACCCTCTGCTTCAAATCTTTAATTTGCCTTAGCTAATGCTCATCTTATCACTTTAGCCATAATTTAGGTTTATCAGTGACATTGCAATGATTTAGGGTACTAATCTGATCCATGCGTTGGTCTGAGTGATCAAAATCTTCCTAATCATAAAGCTAAGCTGCAGTGGTTAATTACTCTTCAGTTCTGTTTCCCGCCTAGGCTCATTACGTCTTTCTCTTTGTAGGGTTCAGCTATGGCTAAGCAGATATCCGCACCTTACATCGAGTGCTCCGCAGTGCAGTCGGAGAACAGCGTGCGGGACATTTTCCACGTTGCGACGCTGGCTTGCGTAAATAAGAACAACAAAAACATCAAGCGCAACAAATCGGCACGCTCCACCAAGCGCATCTCGCATATGCCCAGTCGACCAGAACTCGCTGCTGTGGCAACAGACCTACGCAAAGACAAAGCAAAGAGTTGCACGGTAATGTAATGCAAGGCGTTTGGGGAGTTAAAATAATAATAATTCAGTCTGGGAAACGGTGAGGGTGGAAAAAATGTGGAATTGCCTCTGAAGTGCTGGAGCCGGGAGTGTTTACTCGATGTCCCTGAAGGTATCTCCGGTTGAGGGTTCCACTTCTTCTTGCCAGAACTTGAAAAACTTGTGGACGTAAAGCCAAACTACGGCCCCAACCACCTCTCCCCAACTTATCCACACAGCAGGAGGATGTCACCACCCTCTCGGCCAATGGGAGGCCTTCCTTCCTGCTCCTGGACGTGAAACTGCTTCCTCTCTGGAGGGTTCCTACTGGAAGCTTCTTCTGCAGGAAAGGAAGGAGGAAGTGGGATCGCATAACCATCGAGTCCTGAGTTCCGCTGAGCTATTTTTAAAAGATGCACGTTTTCAGTTGGTGTTAGCAATGGGAACTGTGAAGATGGACTTCCACAATGGTGACTATTGGAAACATCTCGATTCCTCTTTTTTTTGAGTCTGTACAGCTAACGGAGGATATGAAACGAGAGTATATCACTGTGGTCAAGGATCACTTCCTCCTTCGATCTTCTGTTTTGCTCCTTCTGTAGACCAAGAAGCACGAGTTTGTGTGTGTGTGTGTGTGTGTTTGTGTGTGCGGGTGGATTTCTTATGCTAAGCTCAGCTAAAACTGTCACCATGGATACGCCGCTGGTATAACTCGCACTGTTTTCTGTATTACTCCTCATAATCACATTACGGTTCATTAGGATTCAGAAACAGAATAACCAAAGAGCTGGAAGGTTTTCGAGCCGGATGACTCAAATGTTCGACGTTCTGGAGTGCATGTTGGATGCGTATTTGTGGATCAATGAGAGCTTCTGTCACGGTTCTGTAAGAACACGGTTCGCTGGGCAAACGTTGGAGAATTGAGTTGATCAGTTAGTGTTCATTTGCATTCAGTTTATCCCCGAAGGGGGCTTTCGCAATGACAGCGGTGTGCAGCTACAAAGCATCTGGAAGTCATCAATTTGCAATGAGAGCTGGTGATTTGAGGCCTTTATGAGCAACAAAGACTGTTAGCGATGCAACACTGCTAAGAGTTCAACTTTATGCAAATCTGAAACCAAACTTATGACAGAATCCTCAAAAAAAAAAAAAAAAAAAACAGGTTCAAGAAAACATTAGCATTATGTATATGTAATATTATCGACAAAATGATTGGCTGTAGTAAATTCTGGTTAGCTGTTAGCATGCTAAATTAAACATTAAAGAAATGCTCTTTTTGTTTAAAAATAAGCTCATTTTAAACTCCCTTAGAGTTCTGGTAAAACTGTTTAGTTTTACCCATTTTAATCCATTCAACTGATTTCTGTGTCAAGTAGGAGCACTTTATATCTTAGCTTAGCATAGATCATCATCAGATATCCATATCTGTCTTCGTATACAATCTAAGCGCAGAGAGAGAAGTCAAGCTTTGAATAAAACAATTATTAAAACTCTTTGGCCATTTTTGAATAAGATGCTAGTGGTTTAATCCGATTCATCTGGAAGTCATCAATTTGCAATGAGAGCTGTTGATTTGAGGTCTTTATGAACAACAGACTGTTAGCGATGCAGCACTGCTAAGAGTTCAACTTAATGCAAATCTGAAACCTAACTTATGACAGAATCCTCAATAAAACAAGGTTAAAATAACAATATTGACAAAATGATTGGCTGAATTCTGGTTAGCTGTTAGCATGCTAAATGAAGCATTAAAGAAACACTCCTCTTTTTTGTTTAAAAATAAGCTAATTTTACAACTCCGCTAGAGTTCTGGTAAAACTGTTGAGTTTTACCCATTTTAATTCATTAAGCTGATTTCTGTGTCTAGCGCGAGCGCTTTTTGCTTAGCTTAGCTTAGCATAGATCATAATGGAACAATGTAAACACAGAGAGAGTCAAGCTTTAAATACAACAATTATTTAAACTCTTTGGCCATTTTTGAATGAAATGCTAATGGTCTAATACGATTTATCTGGAAGTCATCAATTTGAAATGAGAGCTGGTGATTTATGAGCAACAAAGACTGTTAGCAATTCAGCACTGCTAAGAGTTCAACTTTATGCAAACCTAAAACCGAACTTATAACTAAATCCTCATTGAAACTAGTTCAAATTAAGATTTAGGTTATGTTTATGTAACATTATCGACAAAATGTTTGGCTGTGGTAAATTCTGATTAGCCAATAGCATGCTGAATGTTGAATTAGCATGCTAAATTAGGCATTAAACACACCTCTTTTTGTTTAAAAATAAGCAAATTTTACAACTCCGCTACAGTTCTGGTAAAATTGTAGAGTTTTACCCATTTTATTTCTGTGTACGGCGGGAGCACTTTTAGCTTAGCTTAGCATAGATTATTCAATCAGATATCCTTATTTGTCTTTATATACAATGTAAACACAGAGAGAGGAGTCAAGCTTTAAATAGAAAAAAATATCAAAACTATTTGGCCATTTGAGTGAGATGCTAATGGTCTAATCTGATTCAATGATCTATGCTAAGCTAAGCTAAAAGTGCTCCCACCAGACCTGGAGATTGGCTGAAAAACTGTAGAAGATTTGTTAAATAAGGCTGTTTTCAAAAACAATTGGAGTGTTTCTTTGATGCGGAAAATACCCTAAATGTAAGGTGAATGTAAGATAAAATCTGAAATTAGTCAGGTTAAATGAGTTTTACTTTTAACTTATTGGTCATTGTGGCACATACTTCAGATTAACGCATATAAGAAATCAATACTATATCTGTTTGACAACATTATGCCATTTAATCTCTGTCATTGTGAAAGCCGTGCAAATATACCATCAAATAGCACAAAGCTTTTGGTCATAAACACGCCAGTAAAACGCTACATGAACATTTGTGCCTTTTCTGACATCTGTGAAATTTGTGAAGCACAATTGTTGAAATGATAAACAATCAACCATGAAATTCAAGTTGCGTTTCAGTGTCTAGCCCAGGAAAGAAAATAATGGATTTTGAAGGACATGCAAGGAAAACATTCTCTCCTCTTTCAAATAAACTATGCAGTCTGCTTTTGAGGACAATTAAGAGGATTGAGAAAAAAACAAGACCCCGTCTTTCTTTTTCAAAACAGCATTGCGACTCGATATATTGCCTTGCAGAGCCGTGATAGAACATTCGTTTCACCTTTTTCAAAACAAATGTCTGAAGCTAGCTGCAAAGTCTCATTTGCTGCATGTTTGTGGTTGCACTTTTTGTTAAAAAAAAAATTGCGCGAAACAAACAACTAAAAAACATTTTTATGTTCCTTTCTGATGGGTCAGAGTAAATTACTTTGACTGTCACAAATTTTTTCACATAGACAGTATTAAAAGGAGTTTGTTTGTAAATGTTGAGAAATGTGTAGGTGCTGATTAAAAAGTACAAACAAATTGTTTCCTAATGTAGGATGTCTGTAATTTTTTTAAATGTCTTTTCTGTGTTGAGGTCCATGTATGTCTGTTTTTGTTGATGTTGCCATAATATTTATTGAATTATATATTTTTCCCCTAATAATAAATACAAAAATAAAATGAAAAAAGTTCTTTTTTGATATGAAATGTTTTATTTTGTTTGGTGGACAGCAATATATTGGGAATATATACACAGTTTTGTCAGAATTATTAGCCCTCCTTTAATTTGTTTTTCTCTCTTTTAAAAAAATTAATTCTGAATGATGTTTAACAGAGCAAGGAAATGTTCACAGTATGTCTGATAATATTTTATCTTCTGGAGAAAGTCTGATTTGTTTTATTTCGGCTAGAATAGAAGCAGTTTTTAATTTTTTAGAAACCATTTTAGGGTCAAAATTATTAGCCGCTTTAAGCTATTTTTTTCTGATTGTTTACTGAACAAACCATCGTTATACAATAACTTGATTAATTACCCTAACCTGCCTAGTTAACCTAATCTAGTTAAGCCTTTAAATGTCACTTTAAGATATAGAAATGTCCAGTCAAATATTATTTACTGTCATCATGGCAAAGATAAAACAAATCAGTTATTAGAAATGAGTTATTAAAACTGTTATGATTAGAAATGTGCTGAAAAAATGTTTTTTTGGTTAAACAGAAATTGGGCAAAAAAATAAATGGGGGCTAATAATTCTGACTTCAACTGTATACAGTGCATATACAGTGTATGTATACATATAATAACAGTTCTGTATGGTTGTTCAGACTGATTGGCTTATAGCCATGCAATATTCTGCAAGTAACCACACTCGTTCAGCCTCTTAACCCTTCACCCTTATGTATTACTCCTCCCACATACAGCAAGAGGATCCTACAGTTTGACAAATACTCATGCTGATATATTTCATGCCATTCAGCCTTATAATCTTAAAATGTGAGCAAAGTCAGCTGTTTTGTCATCACTTTAGACATTACGCTAGAAAATCATTCAAATACTAGCTCTAAAGTGACGTTAGTGATTAAGCTATAGTTTCTGCTGTTCTGACATCAGCTGCAGATGTGAATAATTAGCGGAAGAAAGTAGTTCCTCTTACAAAAGGGTTTTAAGACTCTGTGTTTAATTTTCTTTTTTATAAACACGATTATGCCGTCAAACTGTTGTATAAACATAATATCACATGAGTAGCAGTGCGATGTGGCTGTATATCATCACTTGGCCTTAAGCCAACGCACACCTCCCACCAGTGCCGATACACAGCCATGTTGCACTCCTACTCATGTGATATTGCTCATATATATATATAAACACACACACACACACACACACACACACACACACACACACACACAAAGTAAAATGTAATTTTTTTTCAGAACCTCTGATAACGCTTCTTTCAAATTGCAAATAAAAATGCTGTTATTTAGAGCAATTATTCAGCAGAAAATGACAAAGTTGCAGTGTTTTTAGACATGGTTATATTAGTTTTTAAGCAACGCAATACCAATGTTTTAACTTCAGAAGAAATAAGAGATCTACATTTGGTGGAATAACCCTGATTTTTAGTCACAACCAATAAAAACATTTGTTATTCTGACCAATTGTTATTTGTTGCTGTGAAATAAAATCATCTAAATGACATTTTTGTACTTGAAGAAATGTTATCAGACGTTTACAGAATAAAACAAACATTAGCATTTTACTCAAGCCCATACCCTCCCTTTGTTATTTCTATGAAGATTTTTGAACAAAGGATTTATGCGGAATCGTTTTGAGAGAATGAGAACTGAAAACATAACAACTGAATTAAAAAACAACTTTTTATTTAAGGTTTACAGTGCAATGCCAATTAGAACCACTTGTTTAGGAAACAAAGCTACAGTAAGTTTCTCGTATACATTATAAATGGAATTGGACGTCAGTCATCCAATGAGTACTGTGAACTTAATCCATTTAAGTACAGGAAGCAATTTAAGCACAGTAAAACCCAATAAATGAAAAGAGCTCAAACCAACCATGTACTTAAAAACTCAGTTAGGTCAACTCAAACCGTTTGAGGAAAACGATTGCTACAAACACTTTGAGTTAAAAAAACGAATCTATATGAGTACTGTGAACTTGAGAATCCTGAGAATACTGTGAGCTTGTGAATCTATATGAGTACTTTGAACTATGAGCACTGTGATATATATATATACACACACATAAATATACACACATATATATAAACATACATGCATATATATATATATATATATATATATATATATATATATATATATATATATATATACATACATATATATATGTATATATATATATATATATATATATATATATATATATGTGTGTGTGTATATATATATATATATATATATATATATATATATATATATATATATATATATATATATAGCTCTAGCATATATGAAGATATCTGGCAGATGTGTCTTTATGCAGTTGTGCTTCATCATCTTCCTAATGACTCATTCCTTATTATTACATTCAGAGTATGTGTGACTTTGCCCAGGGCGTCCTATCTCTTCCTGTGTGTTCCTCAATTTCATTCATGTGGTCTCGGGTCACTTCCCCCTGAGGAAGGAAGTGACCTTGAGATGACCTTCGCCCAGCCCTTTCCGGAGTCTTTATTCATAAACCCCACAGGCCTGAAGCTCTGAGCGGCGTTCCTTCATTTTATGCTGAAATATGTCCATATTGATTCTATGGATGAAAACACATTTTTGTAATAGGGACTTTGCTTACGCCTATATTTTTCTAACTCATGTGACTTCTGTTGATGATGAAACCACATTGTTGCACTTTTGGGTCAAATGTGGACAAACCCAGTTTTTGGGTTAAGAACAAAAATACTGAAAAAGCGGGTTTGTCCATGTTTGACAAAATTGGGTCAAAGCAGACAATAATTTTTAATATTTTTGCAAATAACTTCAAATGTTGCAGAATTACTTAATGTAAGATTTTTTTTTTCAATTTCTGTACCTGATTTGCCTATACCCTGAAAACCATAAAGCACTGTTAGTTTCACTTTTATATTTGCTTTAGCACATTTATCTGTGCTTGTAAATTGTTTATTACATTTCATACAAGATTTGTCCCCCTACAAAATAATGCCAACTAATTGAAAATTAATAAGTTGTTTCCAGATATTAAAAAAAAATCTATTTATCTAATGATAAAGTATTTATATTGCAATATAAAATCGCAGAAATACAAAATATCGCAATGTCAGATTTTTCCAATATCATGCAGCTCTGGTTTGCGGACAAAAAAAATCTGACAAATGAAATACAACATCAGAACAGTGTTTTTAGGCGTGGGAACCATAGCATAAGCAGAATAATTCACTCCTGTGCATTAAATTATTGAACAATAATGCACACTTGAGGTTTAATGGCCATTTGGAACACTTCAGCATCACCAGGTTGGGTGTGCATTACTGTAATTTTCTAATAAACCAACAGCCTATCATCAATATTCCTTAAATGTACACCCACACAAAAAAATGCTGGGTTACTTAAATCCAATTTTGGGTTAAAAAATAAACCAATAAAATTTTGTGGTTTAAAGCTTGATTAAATATTTTAACCCAAATGGGTTTGTTCATAAAGTATGTACTTCAGAAAAGTCGCATAAATTAAATAAAAATATTCAATTCCTGTAACTTCTCTAAAATAAATATGGCACTAAATGTAAACTAGCTGTCGTCCCGGCATATGCAGCAGATGCCAGATTCACAAGCATCAGTCAATGCTGAAATCTTCATTCTTTTCTTTGTGGTAACGCAGACTATCAGCTGCGGAGAGCGTTGTGGTTTGTGACAGACAGCAATGGCAGAGATGAATCCAGGCGATTATGAACACACTGTGGCCCTGATTAATTGTGCGAGTTGTGAAAGTGCGCTTTGTTGTTGCGCTGAGAGTGAAAGTGATTCATTACAGCAGCATCTGACTGGAGCTCACATTAATAGTGTTTCCTTTACACACGATGGCTCATATATCACACAGAAACATGGAATATATTCACACTAAGCTTGATGAATGATAACACAGGCCTGTCAGATGGGTGTTAGTGTGATTTTGTGTGTGTAAACAAAATAGAAAGCAGTTGTTGTGAAATTACTTAGAGAAAAGTATTTTGGTGGTAATATGGTAAAGGATTACTATAGAAAAGTAAAGGAAGTTGTGGTAAAAATATGGCAATTTATATATTTTATATATATAATTTTATATATATATACAGTACAACAGTTCTGTCTGGTTCTTGAACCTGATTGGCTGATAGCAGTGCAATATTCTACCAGTAACAGCACTCGTCCAGCCTCTTAACCCTTCACCCTTGTATATTGGTCCACCCACATACAGCAACAAACAGAGGACACTCTACAGTTTGACAAATATTGCTGCTGTTGGGCAACATAATGTACTTTTGAGGCTTTTTTAGACGAGAATGTAGTTGTTTAGATTGCAACTGCAGTTTATTATAATGCCTATTTTGAATATTTATAGTTTCTGAGAGACAGTGTGTTGGGGGTCATTAGCCTGTCACAAAGCAGACCAAAGACAGTTGATGTTGTCCATCCACAAGAAGGCGACAGAGACTGCAAAATAAGCCTCAAGGGGAGAAAAAAATACAGCTTAATTTAAAAACTAGATCTGATCAAATCATTATAAAACTAGTAAGTGACTCTCTTTTGTATGCTGTAGTGCTGTATTTATATCATGGTGATTGTAGTGTGTTTAGTGTGAGATGGGACTTATCTTAAAGACTTAAAACTTGAGATGGTTTCTATGTGTCTCCTGTTTTTGTAATTGCAGACTACTTCACTAAACAGAAAGAAAGAAGAAATGCACGCATGTGCTTAGGTAGTGTTTGCTTTGCTTTGGCTTTTTCGTGGTTTATTATTGTGGTCTCCCTATTGCAACAGAGAAAACCTGGGAAATCTCTGTAGACTGATGGCATTTCATGCCGTTCAGCCTTAAAATTTTAAAATGTGAGCAAAATCCCCTGTTTTGTCATCACTTTAGATATTACGCTAGAGAATCATTCAAATACTGGCTAAAGTGAAAGGTTCCTGCTGTTCTGACATCAGCTGCAGATGTGAATGAATGGCGGAAAAAAGTAGTTCCTCTTACAAAAGGATTTTGAGACTTTCCGTGTTTGATTTTCTTATTTATATACACAATTATGCTGTGGAACTGTTGTATAAACGCAATATCACTCTCGTAGCATTGCAATGTGGCTGTATATTATCACTGGTTGGACACTAAGAGACTCAGCCTGTGGCCTTTTGCCAACGCACGCCTCCCACCAATGCTGATATACAGCCACATCGCACTGCTACTCATGTGAGATATATATATATAAATCTTTTGTAAATATAATATAATGTATACATATATTTTAAATAAATTATACACACTTTCTATAAATCAAACAATATTAATAGCTAATAATAGATCATAGCAATTATGCTTATATTTTTTAACCAAATATATTGCAATAACTTTCTGTCATTACTATAAATTACTGCACCATTAATATTCTTTTCATATTCTATAGTAAATTTTTTTTTTTTTTTTTTTAGGGTTTTGCATTTAACTAGGAAAGAATTGGGTTACTGTACCTCTTCTCTACACACATTTTATATCATGTGTATCATTTTACACATAATATTATCTAATGCAGTCTATTTGTTTACAGAAATAACACAATATTTAGTATAATAAATTTAAATGCATTAAAAATAACAAATTATAAATATGTTTACATATGATAGTATAGTTTATTTTTAACATTATTTATTTATTACTCCGATATACTTAAAAACAGCATATTTGCATGTGTATAATAAATGATATACATAAAATAATGTTTATTACTGCTATATAAGTAAAAATAGGCCACTTTTTTTTTTTATCAGATACTAGTATTATAATTAAATTATGTACCAAATAGAACTAAATACTTCCATGAGTTCCATGAGTAGCATAGGAATACAGACATGATACTCTGCTACTATGTTCTTGTACCATAGTTTAAATATAGTATCCAAAAACACTTTAAAGAATACAATAATTAAATGAAACTAAAGAGTTCAATAACATATCCAAATAGCTATGGCACAATATATATATATATATATATATATAAAATGCACAATGCCATCAAGGTCATGTTAAGTGTTGTTAAATGTCTTAAATGTAGAACAAACACACCCTAAAACTCACATCAAATGGAGCCAATATATTCCTTTAGCCAAGTTAAAGTAACTCAAAGTTGTTGATTTACATCAATTCCTTAAATATAAGACTTGACTTATACAGTGGGCTTTAGCCGTACTTCCCAAATAACCTCTACAAGCTACTGATTGTATGTGTGTAAGTCTCTAGTGGATGTTTTCTGGTTGAACGGACTCTCAAATGTGTGAACACACGTCTGCAGCCAGGGGAAATGTCAGAAACCTGATAACAAGACCCGTCGATGTGTTGTGTCTGGTCTGGAGGTTTTGTTTTCAAACTCCTCTGAATATTAGACGACATATTAAAACGAATGCCTGCCGGGTTTTAATAGTGTGTGTGCTCAGGTACCCGTAAATGTCACCCTCGCTGTTCTCACACTTTGCATTAATCGACCAAGGTTACAGTACGTGACAAATGAAATGTCAAGCGATATGTACTGACCAACATATTGTAGTGCTCAACGTCTACAGACAAATTGCAATTTACTCTTGGGTGTAGAGAGTAGAGTTCGATTTTTATGTGTGTTTTTTGGTTAGGCATGCTCCTGGCTGGCTCGCCAAATTATTTGATTTTTCAATCTAGATAACTCGAAATCCTTTTGCACTTTGGGATTCTGGACACAAAATCAATATGTTCAGGAATGAACCGCTTTGTATTGCTTTTGTGAGATGAGCAGAGGTTAAAGGTCATGTTTATGAGTGTCTGTGTGTGTGTGTCTCAGATAGGATGCAGTGTCATATTGGGTCCATACTGAAATACTGTCATTTGTACAGCTATTTCAAGGTAACTCTTGGCCGTATGCGTTCACACGCTTCGCTTTAACACCTGTCAGACGGGGAGGAAATTAAATCATGTCCCACTGCTGGAAACACAAACACCCAAACACACATACAGCGCTGATAAGACGGGCACTAATTGAAATTCCATTCTTAATGGCCCCTAAGTGCAGATCACCAATAGACCGCACGGGTGATTGACTTTTATTGTGCTTTTGGTGTCTGTCTTGACCCGCCTAACCATGATGCCTTGGGGGAAAGAGGCAAGGACGACTTCCATGCAATAGCTCAATTTGTCTTCTCCATGAAGGCGATGTGACATGTGCTTTTTCTATTACAAAACGTTTCATGCAGACGTTTGTTGTGGATTTCGGTAGTCTGGGAGAAAGCAGTTTATAAGAACATTCAGGGTGGATTTGCATTTCAAACTAAGTGTTAAAGCTTTGACGTCACGTTCTAGCGCCACTGATGCAATCAATTATGTGCTTGAATAGGCTTCTTTTTGGGGGCATATTTACTACTGTTGGGGTGTGAAAAGAAAGATTTGCAACTGTTGATTCTCGGAATTGAGTCTATTGAATTCTAAAGCCGGGAAATGGAGTCGATTCCAAAATACGTCCCAAGCTGCAAATTAGACGTATTAAACACCAAATGTTTCCCTGATCGATCAATTTTTTTAAAACACTGTGCAGTAATTTAGTATGTTGGTGTTTTTGTTTGTCGTAACCCAGTTAATAAACATGCATTACATAGATAAATAAAACTATATACACACACACATATACACACAATCATCTATAGGGTTTACAGAAAATGGTAAAAAAAAATAAAACATCCAGTGAGAGGCAGTTCTGTGAGCGCAAATGCCTTGTTGATGCCAGAGGTCAGAGGAGAATGGCCAGACTGGTTCAAGCTGATAGAAAGGCAACAGTAACTCAAATAAGCACTCGTTACAACTCAGAAATGCAGAAGAGCATCACTGAACACACAACACATCCAACCTTGAGGCAGATGGGCTACAGCAGCAGAAGACCACACCGGGTGCCACTTCTGTCAGCTAAGAACAGAAAACTGAGGCTACAATTCACACAGGCTCACCAAAATTTTGACAATAGAAAATTGGGAAAACATTGCATGGTCTGAAGAGTGTCAATTTCTGCTGGGACATTCAGATGGTAGGGTCAGAATTAGATGTCAACAACATGAAAGCATGGATCCATCTTGCCTTGTGTCAACGGTTCAGGCTGCTGGTGGTGGTGTAACGATGTGGGGGATATTTCAATGGCACACTTTGTGCCCATTAGTACCAATTGAGCATCGTATCAAAGCCACAGTATTGTTGCTGACCATGTCCATCCCTTTATGAACACAGTGTATTCATCTTCTGATGGCTGCTTCCAGCAGGATAACGCGTCATGTCATAAAGCTTGAATCATCTCTGATTGGTTTCTTGAACATGACAATGAGTTTACTGTACTCAAATGGCCTTCACAGTCACCAGATCTTTATCCAATAGAGCACCTTTGGGATGTGGTGGAATGGGAGATTCGCATAGACATATTCATGGATCTGCTCAAGTTAAATAATACCTTGCCCCGTTTGCATTGAATTTGTATGTAATCTACTTGCACAAATACTTAAATTTGATGATTGTTTAAATTATTTTGACACTGGAATTTGGGGTAAAACTCTGGTTATATAAATGCTAAACAATGCTCCAAATGGTTACTTTTCCTGATGAAAACCTCACACAATTTAGGTACAAATTGTCATCACCATTCTAACATTAAAACAAGTTGTATATATTGAGTTAGTTTCATATTCTTAATAAATGACAACTTATTTACATTATGGGGTGTTTTTTTTTTATAAGTCGTTAACATTTTAAGACTTTTTATTTAAAAAACAAATGCTACACACACTGTTTGCTATATGGAATGCAAAAACTTTGATGCTCTATATCTCAAAATCATTCAGAACGCAGATAGAACCTTGTAATTCCAAGGTGACGATAATATGTCTACATATATATACATTCATTTTCTTTTCGGTTTAGTCCTTTTATTAATCTGGAAATGTCACAACGGAATGAACCGCCAACTTATCCAGTATATGTTTTACACAGCGGATGCCTTTCCAGCTGCAACCCATCACTGGGAAACACCCATATATACTCATTCACACACATACACTACGGACAATTTAGCCTACCCAATTCACCCATGTTTTTGGACTTTTGGGGAAACTGGAGCACCCAGAGGAAATCTATGCCAACACTGAGAACATGCAAACTCCAAACAGAAATGCCGACTGACCCAGCCGGGACTCAAACCAGCGACCTTCTTGCTGTGAGACGACCTATGGCCACCTATGATTCCTTAATTCAAATCACTCGTACTCAAATGAAACAGCATCAGTTGATATCAGTTAGTAAATGTGCTACCAATACGACAATTTCCAGAGAATTTGTCTGAATCAGAGAAAGTTTGTTCAAAGTCGAGGTTGATCAAGGCTACCAAAACACTCATTTACAAGGATTTTATTGCAGTAAAGACACTGCCTAAGGAAAAGGGACGGAGTTTTGAAACCGTGATTTCTCCCACTGAGGTGTTTCTCAAGTGTTAGAAATGTCACTTCCCATCCGTGTCCCTGTAACCCAGACGAACACACACACACACACACACACACACACACACACACACACACACACACACACACACACACACACACACACACACACACACACACACACACACAGCAAGATCAATAGGTGCTGTCTACAAGGCTTTGTTCTGTAAATCCTGAAGCTGGGAGAATCAGTCATGCACAGCTGCAGAATACAGACAGAGGAAACAGACAATAGATGCTGTAGGGTAGGCTGTGTGTGCGCGTGTGTGCGTGTGTGTGTGTGTGTGTGTGTGTCAGAGCAGATTTGTGTGATCAAAACCTCTAAATACAAAGCAGAACACAACAGATTAGCTACCTGTACTAATAAAAGTTCACAAAAACCTTTAAAGACAGATACAGAGCAGTGGATTTTTCATCAGTAAGTGTTTATCATTTGCTCTGCACATTTGAAAACTGCAACGGGAGTTCTAAAATCAAAGACAATCACTAGGCCTTAAAGCTCATAGTACTCAATCTGGCATTTGCACACTTGGAAATAGATTTGATCTATTGTTTGTTAAATAAAAACTTTTTGATAACTTTTTCAAATCTGGTTAAACTGGGTCTGTGTTTTATATAAACAACGCCATAGAGCCTTGTGTAATACTTGATTCAGATTGGTCAAGATGAACATTCTGCATTTAGAAATGTTCTTATAATAATAATGCTATCATTATTTTAAGAAGCCTGCTTTACATTCCGTCTGTTAAAACCAGTGTGCGAATTATACATTGACCATCAGCGGGGTCAAATTTTTTGGTAATGTTAGCTTGTATAATACATCACTCAGTTATTTCTGTATTTAAGTTTTCAGGGTTTTGAAGGATATTTAGTGTATCCTGACCTACAGGATACACTAAATATCCTCTGATTAGCTATTTCAGAGGTTACTGTAGGTCAAAATATAAAACTCTGGATCTAATGTGACTTTACCTTCAGGCCATAGAAACAAACATCTATTTTACAAGAAAACAGTCTTGTGAACACTTACCATATCTATTGGTGATCTAGATCTGCAGTTTCAAACTGTTGAAAACATTTTCTTTCTGGCACAGACTGATTAGCACGATTATGTGTTCACAATGGTATGAACCATAATAGGGGTGGCCAAATGTATATTTATATTGTATATTATTTTAATTGTTAGCATTACTTTAAATACAGATCAGAGCAAACTATTTGTCAGTATTAATGGGCTGACCCCCCATACATCTAGAGTTAATCAAGAGTTAATTAGGGCGGTCAATCCCCCCAATCCCCCCTATAATTCGCACCCTGATTAAAACTGTTTTAAAAATTTCAGTAATCCATTCACAAATATTGTTACTAACAAGTTCCCTCCATCCCCTTTCATTATGAGTCATTCAAAAAATCCTAAAGGTTTCTTAATTTTTTAAAGGAATTTTTTTGGGTTAAAAGCAACATGTCTGGCACTGTACATCACATAAGCTATTACATACGATGAACATTTATACTGAATGGTCATGAAATCAGGCTAATTAAAATGTAATTTTTTTTATTAAATGGCTATCTGGTCCTTGATTGTGATTGGTCGAGCTGCATTCAAAGCTGTTGTAAAATACTCTACAAACATACACTTATGTCTGTTGCTGGGCAAACATTTCACTATCAGTATACGGATTTAAAGAAACTATTTTATATGCTTTATTTAATATTTTATTTTGTGAAACTTCTTTGTAAAATCAATAAGCCATGTAAAGCTGTGGTTTACAGTTAATTTAGAACAGCTCCATGATGTGTTTCACAATGTCCATAGCTGTTTTAAATTTAGTGTAAACCATGACTTATTGCTTTAACATACAGGCTTACTATAGCAAATGAATTAAATAAATCAATTAATTAATTAATAAAGTCACTAAGCCGAAAATAAAACAAAATGTATGAATAAATTATTAAATTAAATCATAAAAATCTAATAAAAAAAGTTGTGGATATATTTTGAGTAAATGCATAAAAGCATTCGCTGTAAATGTTATCTGCAAAGTATTATTTGCTTTTTTCCTTAACATCTCGTTGTGACATCCCGCATGGACTAATGGGATCTCAATAACTTCTAGTTACGCCCCTCTACAACAAGTTAAGCCCCCTTCTTGTTGCGTCGCTCTTTTGCAGTCTGCAGACAGATACAATCCACTTGTTAAGTGGGACGTCAAGCAAAGCTGCTTCCGGGTCCAAGCTCTATATCAAACTGAAAGCGGAGACTCATCAAATGGTAATAATAAGCACTGTAATACTTTCGAAAATCACAATCACTATGTATATCCATGCCTAATATCTGATGGCCAGAAAGTAATAAATGTTCAGTAATTGTTAAAATATTCGTGTTTATTTTGCAACAAGTCAAGAGCTTGGCCCCTCCATGTCAACAAGCTTGGGCCTCCTCTGGCCCCCCTAAATTTGGACATGTATTTTTGTGTCAAAACGCCATGAAGAAGCATAATCAACCATCGGTGGCAGACTGCATACATATGACTGAGACCTCTCTCGCGTGCTCTCGGTGTTGCACGCGCTCACTTTCGTGCACACTCACTCTCTCTGTCAGTGATGGTGCTGCGCGCATCAGTTCCCCGCATTAGGCAGAAGTTAACCTCCAAATTGACAAAGGTAATAAAAAGATTCAACTTCAGTCATTTTCATGTTGTGAAAAACTCAAAATGCAAAATGCAGTCTTTATTTTACAAACAGTCTGCAAGTACCGAAGCACAGATGTAGCGCATTGATCAAATGTAGTTTTCAGTCATGTGTAGTAAAAGAAATATTCAACTGGTTTAGTTTTGTCTTCATTCATTTTTGATTTCAGTTGTGACAGAACGAGTCTTTAAACACAATTTATTTGCAACACGTTTTTAAACATATAAGTTTAACTAACTAATGAATAACTACTTTTTTACTTTTCCCATGGTGACAGTGCAAAATATTTTACTAGTTATTTTGCAAGATATTTGAATTTAGACAAAGTCCCTTTAAGTATTCTGTAGACTTTGATTCAGATTAAAATGTCATTTAAAGACTTAATTAGGTTATGTTAACTAGGAAATTTGGATTAATTAGTCAAGTAATTGTGTAACTGGTTTGATGTCTAGAAAAATTAAAAATATAGGCCTACAGATTTCTTAACGAGGCTAATAATACTGACCTTAAAAAAACAATTAAAAAACGGCTTTTATTCAAGAAATAAACAATGAGAAATAAGACTTACTATGATTCTAAAATAATTATTTTTGTTTTATAGGAAATACTGTGAAAATGCCCTTGGTGTGATTTAGATCACTTGGAAAACATTATTTTAAATCAATGGAGGGCAAAAAAATGGACTTCAACTGCATCTGTTAAAGTTTACAGGTGCAAAAATTTGCCTTGATGTGCTTGAATGTTAGAAATGTGTTATCCAACACCAATGCAAAGTTACTATAAAACACATAAATTAACAATGACTTTGAGAATTGTTTAAATAGTTTATGATGAATGTTAAAGTGTGCCCCTAAAAGTACAAGCGGCACCCTGCCCGCCCCCCAGTTACTCTGATCTAGAACCGCCACTGGAATTTCATACGATTTAGCAAGTGAATAGAAGTTTAGCAAATTACATTTTTTAGGTGAACTAGCCCTTTAAAACGGCGACCACATATAAGTATATCCAAACAATTTATTTTCAAATTTGGTAACATTGTTTGTTTTATTTTCCCTAAAATGATAAAAAAAGTCATTTGTTGAAAAACTAAACTTCTTGTTGTAGCCTGTATTTTGAGCCATTAAAAGTATCATCTTGAATCAAATTACACGGATCGCGACTCGCACTTTACTTTTGATTCCCTAAAATGAATCTATTCAAACGAGTCATTTCTCTCAGATGAATCAAACAGAACTGACGTTTTTCAAAGAAAAAACTTTAAAATGAACTGAGTTCTAATAGTCATAGAACTAAATTTGGCGGTTCTTTTGGTGCTTTACGTGAATAAATTGGGATATTTGCACTACTGCTACGTTTTAATTCAGACTAGCTGACAATGTTCGTTCGCGTCAGTGGGAGTCAATCAAGAATGCGACAAATGAACAGACTCGCTTTCTAAACCTGCTTCATTACGCCTCTCTGCATGAAACTGGGATTTTATTTCGCGTTAAGGAGTAATAACCGGCTGACTACATGATCCTCAACGTGAGTCATTGCTTATATTTTTAAACTCCTGGGTAAACCCTCAAGCCGGTTCACAAACACTGTAAAAAATGTAGATATAAGCTGCAAACACTAAAGTAAATGTTCTCACAGTGGGCAGTCAGCTGAGCATATGCTAAGGTCTCTGCCTTTCGCTCTGGACACAACAAACACTTCTGCCATCTGCTTTTCTCTTTGCCCTTTCTCATACACACCTGTCCTACAATGTTAGCATTAGCATTGTGACTCACTCTCAACCCAATCACACCTCTTTTATGCCTCATTTCATTTTTGTTTGATTGCTCATTTTGACATTTTAACAAGGTAGCTATAAATTAAACTGCAGATGTGACTTCAGAAAGGATAATTTCTGCTTTTATATGCTTATATGTGTGGTCCCTGTCTAGTTCAGGGCTAGTTCACCTAAACATTTTAATTAGCTGAACCCTACACTGTGATGCCATTTAGAAATGGTTTTAATTTTCAAAGCATCTGCTAACATTATTGTTTTATTTTTAAGTTCAGAGGTGAACTATCAATAGTTTACCTCGGATCTCAAAAATAGAACAAAACGTTGATCTGTTACTTATTTGAGTAGTATGGCAATAAATGTAATGGGAAATAAACTCACATTGGTAACGTTAGCATTTAGCATAGTAGCAGCATTTGTACCTGAGGTAATTTTTGTTAAAGTAGCATAAGCTTAATGTGAAAGCATTTCTAAAATTTTAATTTTGCGTATCACCGTCGCAGATGGTTAGTACAAAATCTTCTTTTAACATGGAAAAGATAGCTTTTATCGAATGTCGTGTGTAGTTGGGACACGATGTCAGGCCATCCATTGCATAGGTGATTTTTTATTTTTTAAGGGTGCTTTCACACTTGGTTCACTTGCCTGGACCGCACCCAAGTTCGATTGTGCTCTCATGCCACCTTCTCGGTTGGTTTGTGTTCACATTGTCTTTTTTCTTTCTGAACCCTGGTACACTTGCGTCATCGAGCTGCTGTTTTGTTTACGGCTGTTGCTAGGTGACGGTCACGAAAGCAAAGCGCCGAAATGAAAAGACGTCCGCTCATCGCGGCTGTTCTGCTTTTACTGAATCTTTTGGTTTTGGACATACAGAAGGCGACTCGCGTCCATCTTGCACTAAAATATTTTAAACATTCAGAACATTACACAGTGTCTGCAGAAGCCATTTTTGGAGGAGACGAGCGGACCCTGGCTCAGTCCTGCTTGTCACCAAGGTACGAAACATGACACACACAAACACGAATGAACAATATGAAAACCATAGTTTGTTGTACAGTTAGCGGTTCACTTCCATTATTTGGCTGTTGCTAGGTGTAAAGTCACGAAAGCAAAGTGCTAAAATGAAAAGACGTCCACACATCCCGGTCGATTTTCTTCTACTGAATCTTTTGGTTTTGGACATACAGAAAGCAACTCGCGTCCATCTGCTGCAAAAATATTATAACATTCCGAACATCACACAGTGTCTGCAGAAGCCGTTTTTTGGGGAGACGAGTGGACATCATTGTGTATCACTGTTTGCCGTGGGTCACTCTCGATTGTCACCAAGTTACGAAACATGACACACAGACACACACACACAAATACGAATGAACGATATGAAAACGATAATTTGTTGTACAGTTGGCAGTTCACTTTCGTTATTTGGTACGATTGCATTCACTTCAGAAGTGAACCGTAGCAGAGTTCGCATGAACCGTACCCCAGACCACCTCTTTCAGGCAGACTTGGGTACAGTTCACAGGTGCACACATTCACACTAGCTAAACATACCATACTATGATGTCAAATGAACCCTGGTGCAGACCAAAAGTGCTAGTGTGAAAGCACCCTTAGTTAAGATTTTTTTGGGGGATTTGGTGATTCAAAAAATGCAATCTCTTTCGCTAATTTTATTTTACACTAGACAAAATGTAGAACTTTTTTTAAAAATTTGTTTATTATAGTACCACTCAGGGCATTGAGATTAAAAATGTTTATTTTTATTTTAAGCATAATTATTTTGTATTTATTTGTTAACAGGCTTCCATTTTGTTGTCCAACCTTTAAAATGGGCGGGATTAAACAAGATGATTAGACGTTTAAAAAAGCAAGCGATTGGTCCATATTTTAAATTTCTGCACAGAGAGGTCATGTTTTGATCTTCGATTGGTCCTACGCAGTCACATTATGCGATTTCACAGGTCAGAGTTCACCAAGCTTGAACTTTGCTCCGTATCAAACTGCGAAACTTGTTGCACGAGCTTGCGTTTCCAGTGTGATGCATGCTTATAAATGGAAGTCTATCGGGTGAAAAGTGCAGTGTGATTGCAGCTTTAACCTTAAACATTTAATATCTTTTAATTAGGTAATTAAAAGCATCACAATATGATACATTTATTATGTTTTTTGGCAAAGACAATTTTGTCCTCCATGAGTTTATGTGGAACTTTTTTAAAATAGACATGCAAGGGTTAATATTATTCAAGGCTTAATAGCTAATATAATATATATTAAGCTAATATTGGGATACATGAAGGTTAGTTTGTAGTTATTCATTCATTTATTTTATTTTCAGCTTAGTCCCTTTATTAATCTGGGGTCGCCAAAGTGGAATGAACTGCCAACGTATCCAGCATATGTTTTACGCAGCGGATGCACTTACAGCTGCAACCCATCACTGGGAAACATCCATACACACTCATACACCTCGGACATTTTAGCCGACCCAATTCACCTGTACCGCATGTCTTTGGACTGTGGGGGAATCCGGAGGAAACCCACGCGAATGCGGAGAGAACATGCAAACTCAAACTAATTGATCAACTGACAGCATTCCTGTTGCTTCAATTGTGTAGCATAGCGCTAGCAATGCTAAGATCATGGGTTAAAGTTAACAAATTAACACTTATATCTACACACTTTTAAATGAATTATGTTTATGCATTCAAGTCCTCATTTAGAAAAGTTTGCCTGTTAGATATTTTGCTCGATAAACGTGTGCGGTTTTAAAAGGTCATGCTAATTTTTTTTCCAAAGAATGAACGTTAAGCCGCTGGGAGCTGGAATTGTGTGTGACTGTGTCTTGCTATTTGCTGATGTGACCGCGTGTAATTATCTGAGAGGAATTAATTTTCGAGGTCGTATGTTGGGATAAATCGCGTGTGCGCTTGATAATACCAGTCGCTTTGCACTAATGACTCAATTAGCAAAGAGTCTCCTATCATAATGGGATCAGCAGAGGGAGAAAAAGATTGTCCGAGAAACAAAGAATCCCCCGGGTGAATATCAAAAAGGCTGTCTAGAACATGCCCGAAGTCTTATTTCACTCCAAAAACATTCCACAAAATAAGTCATTATTATTATTTTTGGATAAAGACAATAAAGACGTTGGTATTGTGGTATTATTTTAATACAAAAACTGCGTTCCTAGGCTAATTTTTAGGGATAATTGTCTACTGATATAGTATATGATATTTTTTATTAGCTTGTATTGCCATTTTTAACTGTACTTTTAAGTTGTTTTTTTTCCAAAATATATTTATTTGCATTTGTTTTAAACACATAATACATTTAAATAAAAGAAAAAAAAAAACATACATAAGAGATCCTTACAGAACTTTAACCCCCCCCCCCAATTTTTGCTTGCTTTATATATATATGTATATATATATGTGTGTGTATATATATATATAAATATAATAAAATGTGATTTTTTTTTTATGTGTCATTTTTGCAAATACAATATCCCATTTTTCCCGTCACTCCTGTTGAAATGTCTGCATTTTTTTCCCTGCACCCCCAGCAAGTGCTGATTGACCGAAATGCAGCGACAGTGAAAAAGCTTGACAGACAGACAGACACTTACACACACACACACACACACACACACGCGCTCGGGTCATTATCAGTCCATCAGCCAGCTGTCTCTAACAATATTCGCCATATTCACCTTCAGTGGGCTGTCTGCGGTCCACCTGTCTCTCTCTGCCCGTCTCTCCTCCGCTAATGAATGGGTCCGGGCCAATAATGGAGTCTTTAGAAAGCGCTGTCAGTGTGAAGAGCTGTTTGGGTTGTGCTGGTGTGGCCCTGCAGGAGCCCTCATGTGTATGAAGAGTGCTTTCACATTTAATCCATTCATTAAGCAGGGAATGCTGTAATTATGTTGTGTGTTAACCGTGGGTGAAGATCAGACTACTGTGTGTGTGTGTGTGTGTGCGTGTGTGTGTGTGTGTGTGTGTGTGTATGTATGGGTGTGCGTGTTTGTGTGTGTGTGTGTGTCTAAATAATGCTGTAAAATTTAAGTGTGTATTTGATTGAATGTGACTGTGTGCCTTTGTGTGCGTGTTTGTGTCTTTGTAAATAATGTTGTACGTGTATGAGTGTGTAAATCCGGCTGTAAAATATATACGGTATGTGTGTGTTTGTGTGTGTGTGTGTGTGTGTCTGTGTGTGTGCGTGCATGTGCGTAAAATGTGTTGCAATATTGTAAAATAAGTGTGTGTGTGTGTGTGTGTGTGTGTGTGTGTGTTTGATGGTGTGTGTGTGTGTCTGTGTGCATGTGTGTGTCTTTGTAAATAAGCAATGTTGTAAAATGTGTGTGTTTGATGGTGTGTGTGTGTCTGTGTGCATATGTGTGTCTTTGTAAACAAGCAATGTTGTAAAATGTGTGTGTTTGATGGTGTGTGTGTCTGTGTGCATGTGTGTGTCTTTGTAAATAAGCAATGTTGTAAAATGTGTGTGTTTGATGGTGTGTGTGTGTGTGTCTGTATGCATGTGTGTGTCTTTGTAAATAAGCAATGTTGTAAAATGTGTGTGTTTGATGGTGTGTGTGTGTGTCTGTGTGCATGTGTGTGTCTTTGTAAATAAGCAATGTTGTAAAATGTGTGTGTTTGATGGTGTGTGTGTGTGTGTCTGTGTGCATGTGTGTGTCTTTGTAAATAAGCAATGTTGTAAAATGTGTGTGTTTGATGGTGTGTGTGTGTGTGTCTGTGTGCATGTGTGTGTCTTTGTAAATAAGCAATGTTGTAAAATGTGTGTGTGTCTGTGTGTTTGATGTGTGTTTGTGTGCATGTCTTTGCAATTAAACGATGTTGTAAAATGTATGTGTCTGTATGATGGTGTTTGTTTTGTGTGCATGTGTGTGTCTTTGTAAACAAACAATATTGTGAAATGTGTGTGTGTGTGTGTGTATGTGTATGTCTGTAAATAAACAATGTTGTAAATTATACGTGTATGTGTGTGTATTTGATGGTGTATGTCTGTGTGTGTGTCTGTAAACAAACAATATTGTGAAATGTGTGTGTGTGTGTGTGTGTGTATTTAATGCTGCGTCTGTCTCTGTGTGTGTTTCTTTGTGTGTGCGTAAGTGTGTCTGTGTTTTTGTGTGTTTATACAAATAAACAATGTTGTAATGTATGTTTGTGTGTGCATGCTTGTGAGTGGGTGTTTGTGTGTGAATGTGTGTGTTTGTGTGACTGCTTGTGTATGCGTTTGTGTGTGGCCATACTTGTGCATGCTGTGACAATTTGTTAGTGTGTCTGTGTGCAGTCGCTTGTGTGTGTGTGTGTGTGTGTCTATGTAAATAGATAATCTTGTAAAATATGAGTGTATACTTGTTTGTTTGTGTCTATGTAAGTGTGTGTGTCTTTGTGTCTGTTTTTGCATGTTTGTGCATTTAATTTTGTGTTGTATATGTGTGTTTCTGGATACTGAGTTTGTGTGTGTGTGTTTGTAAGAGAGTGATTGTTTGTGTTTATGTGTGTGTTTGAGATTGCGAGTGCATGTTTGACTGTGTTTGTGTGTGTGGAGAGAAAGATGTTTGTTTCTGCTGCTGTGGAGGAAGCAAAGCAGACGGTCATGAATATATAATAATGTTTATTGTTATTGGACGATCAGGGAAATGTCTGCGGATGGGGAAATAATTCAAACACATTCCAACTTTCATGATTTCCAGAGGAACTGAACATCTGACGGTGTCGTTTGTTTGCAGATGTATTGTTTAGCTGTCAAGGAATTTGCATTTATTTGACAACACTGTGCTTTCAGGGCCAACGCTCTTTTATTTGTGTATTCGAAAAGTTTGCGTACAGGTTACAGTGTTGTCAGAGCAGTTGGCATTCTTGTAGATCTGCAAAGTGTGGTATTACTTATGCCAGGCCAGTAGGTGGTGATTTACCATTTGTAAAGAAACACTAGCTGGTAAAAACTAAGGATGCGGCGATCAAGATTTTTGCAGCCCAGTACTGATTTCTTGTCATGGTGATCGGCCGATACCGAGAACAAATTCTGATGCTTCAAGCTTTTTGATGAATAAATGCGTAGCGCACATTTTTCCTCTAAAGCCGCTTCTTCACTGCCCACGACATTTGGACACGGCTGTCGGAATACGCCCCCTTCTGGCAGTCGCACAGAATATTTAGTTTTGTTATCGTGCACATGGGAGAAAAGCTGTTATCGCAGTGTCCGAAATAAAGAAGTGCAAAAGCAAGAGCCTTTACTCTCTTAGAGTTCACCATGGTTGAATGAATTAATACTAGAAACTCATAGGGCCCTATCATACACCCGGCACAATAAGGCTTAAGACGTATTTCCACAACGTGTTGCTATTTTCAGGCCAACGCAATCTTATTTTACCCGTTTTCCGCCACATTATTTAAACAGCGAATCTATTCGCGCCACTTTGTGGATTCATGGGTGTTTTGGTCTCAAAAAGAGGTGTGTTAAGGCGCATTGTTTCTGTTTTAAGGAACTAAAATAGACTGTTCAATAGACCAGCTGAAAGCAGGTCTAAAGTCCAGCGCAGATTGCGTTAGTTGTGCACCTCGCTTACACATTGCTTAAAACATGCAAGGTGAAGAGCAATACGCAAATATCTTTACAAATGAAAATGAATTAAAGGATTAAAATATTTTCTTAAAAATAATACTTTCTACATGAATATAAAAACCTTTATGCCTTCATCTCGAGGGGGCTTTTTTAGTTTATTCATGACAACTTGTTTTGGTATAATGTTATTATTATTAGCAGTATTATTTATAAAATGCATATTTATATTTGTTTTATTAAAAACAAGCTTAGATTTGTCCACCTGTCAGATTTTGGACCGCAGCATGTGTATTTGGATATAACTCAGTTTTTTTGACAACACAATAGCCCCTTTCACACATACAGACCTTTCCGGAAAATTGCCGGCAATTTTCCGGAAAGGTGTGAACAGGTCCTTTTTGAAAATACCGGTAAATTCGTTCTGGCTATTTTCCGGAAAGAGGAGTTGTAACATTACCGGCAATTTGCCGGAATGCTGCGCTGTGTGAATGCAGAAGTAAGATTTCCGTAATAAGCGCGTGCACGTCTAGAACGTGCTGACGTGAGACGTCTGTTTTAGCCAATTACAACAGTCAGACGCATTTACGTCCACGCGGTTTATGAGAATAAAAGCCTTTAAATATTTTTCCAGACACATTTAGCTGCTAGAAGTTAGTCAGATCACGTTTATATGTTCTTCTTAATGCCAACTGTGTAAATAATCATCGATGAGATGCTTATGATAAGCCGTTGTTTGTTTACCTTCAAGCTTTGCGTGTGCCTGTGAAACAGGCTGTGAGCGCCTGCACACGCACATATTATGAACATCTCGACATGCGAAAGTGATCCTGCGAAAGTTGTTCACAATATTGATCATCCACAGAGTTTGTAATTTAGTCAAATGTTTACAAATACAAGCGCAGCCGTTTAAAGCTCATTTGTGGTGAATGATGTCAGAATTTACCGGTATTTTGGAATGGATGTGTGAATGCTCTTTTCCGGAAAATTTCCGTAACGTCCTCGCCTGTGTGAACAGCGCTTTTTTGAATATACCGGTAAAGTCGTTCCGGAAATTTTCCAGATATTTACCGGTATCACTGTGTGAAAGGGGCTATTGTAAATACTGTTTATTTGTTTGCTGGAAATTAGAATTGAATTTAGAAATAGTTTTGAAGCAAATCTTTGCGCTTAACAAATGAAATTAATTATGTAGGCTAATCGATGTGTACAACATGTTTCCTTATCCACGAAAGTGAAAGTAATGAAGCATTCCGTTTTTCCACCTACAAAGTCCGCCATGTGAATAGCAAATGTGCAATGGCACGATGCAACTCACTCTTAAAGGGAATGGGAGATGAGACTCTGATTGGTTTATTCCCAAAACAAATCCATAACTCATTAAAAGAATAAGCTGCGCCACGGCACAGAACATATTTTTCCGTTCTTAAAAAAGCATAAGTGGATTCGCATATGCCCTTAATGCTTTTGCGCCCTTAAAATAGAGCCCATAGACCGCAAAAAGTTTGGAGGGAATGTGAAGTCAACATAAAACAAATAATATTTGTTATTACTCATTTATTAATAAACATTTTAAAATGTTATTTTTTTCTGATTAAAAAACAAAACAAAAAATAGTATTTCTTATTTTATGTGCACGGATCTGCTTGGACATCACTGGAATACATCACACCCAGTCGGCAGGTCCCATACGGTCTAGTTTCAGGAATTCAAATATTTTAACGTATCCACAGCTCAAATCGGATCCGAATTGTTTGCATGCTGAGGTCTGTCGCTTGTCATGTGCAATAGAAAAAACAGCTTAAGTATAATACTTAAGTGGGGATTTCACAGACAAAAAAATTTGTTAAGAAATATGACAAACCTGTCAGTTTTTGTATGCTATACTTAAAAAAAAAAAGTGTGACTTTTTTTTTTTACTTTTATAATTATTCATGGGTTTGTTCTTTTTATTCATGTTAAACATTTATTTTCGTTGGATTGCTAGCTTGTGTTTTGACACGACACATTAGGTTTTACGTTATTGATGTCTAATTTCATTGGTTTTGTTTTATGTTTACATATTTTTGAGTAAACTATTCCTTCAATTTCCAAATGATCAGCAAATTATTAGTGACATTAACTAATCATTTATCTGATGCAGTGGAACACGCTGCACAAGATGTGACCAATCAGGGAGCAGTAAATTATCTGAGTGGGCGGAGTTTAGAACACTAATGGAACATGAGCAGTGATTTCATTAAGCCAAGACACATTTCATTAGCCCAGGACAGATTTTATTAGCCGAAACAGCATTAAAGAAGGGGGTCTTTCTCTCTCTCTCTCTCTCTCTCTCTCTCTCTCTCTCTCTCTCTCTCTCTCTTCTCTCTCTCTCTCTCTCTCTCTCTCTCTCCCTCTCCCCCAAACACAGCTATGATCAACCTCTGTTCTCTGAGGGATAAAATGTAAGCCTTTCTTTTGAGTTTTTTCAGTTTATGAATGGCTGCCATCATGGTTTTCTACGGTATGGTAGAAGAAAAAAAGAAGAGACAAGAATAAACAGAGAAAAAACAATACAACACAAATAGGGCAAAACATACTGTAATTTTTTACAATACAATTAAAAGAAATGTTTGAAAATGTTAGTTGTTTACGTTAAGAGGTAATTAAAGTATGTAAATTATATTAAATATACAATAATTATATTAAAAATCACTTTTATAAGGGGTTTAAACAGTTGTGCAGTAACGATGTGTGAATATAGCCAGCCTCTAATGACAAAAATTTATTAAATAATTCTATTTATTTGTAAATCGCACTAAAAACAGTTTAGAGAAACACTCTGATTGACATACACATTTTTGTAAGTGTTGTAAGAGGGGAAAAGCTCCGCCCATTAGTGACTATTTCTCCCTCATTAACATAAACAGCCCTGAGTGAGAAGCAGTTGTCCGCCTTTAGAGTTTGCGTCTGCTGAAGGTAATGGAAAAGTTTTTAATCTCTGTTTTTCACAGAGATAACTTTAGTCCTGTTTATGCTATGCTAAAGTAAAGGCATTTGTAACTCCACCCTCTTTTGAAAAAAGCACAAGCTCATTTGAATTTAAAGCGACAGTCACAGAAACGGCACATTTTGGATTAATTATGTGGTATTTTAAGCTGAAATTTTACATACCGACTTGTGTTTACACACTTAAATTAGACATTTATTTTATATCTTGGATAACGGGGCATAATAGGTCCCCTTTAAAAAAAAAAAAAAAAATATATATATATATATATATATATATTTTTTTTTATATATACATCATTTTTAAATAGGTTTTATAAATAAAATGCTATTTCTTTCTTTTTCCAAAGATAATTTATCTTATATTAGTTAAGATTGTTTACCTCAGGAGATTACATTATATATTATTTAAAATTATCTGTAAAATATTTTTTAATTACTACTATACTTATTTCTCACACACACACTAAATAATTGATTCAACTCAAATTAAATTACTTAATGTATCTTTATTGCTTCAGAAACATCCCTTGATCCCCCCATTTTATACCCTATATCCATTGAAAGTGCCTTGTAACACGTTTAACCTCATATGTTCGTAAACATGAAAGTGAATCATCCTCCGTTTCCTCAGCTGTGAGCTCTTCCCCGCAGACAGCAGAATATGCTGCGTGTTAAAGGGTTAAATATGGTTTTAATTGTGATGCTAATGCGCTCCGAGACGGGAGAGATTATTGCGCCCTCCAGGCCAGAGCGATGGAGGGAGGACACGGATCCGCTCGGGGTATTTTAATGAGTGCACCTGAAATAAACAAAGAGATATCAGATTTTGCCCATGACACGCTTGCAATATCCCCTTATGCCAACAATGACAGGGAAGCATTCGGGGCATCGTATTATCGGACAGAAGCCAACCCAAAATGCCATCTGGGCTCAAATCCGAGCTGTCGTGGGCTCTTATCAGCTCCTGGCAGCCGCTAATCAATAATCTGATAGCGCTTCTGCATCTAAATCTGAGCGAATCTTCCACATCTCTCTCTCTCTTTATGTCGGACAGGGCAAACGCTGTGTTTTTGAACGTTCATGTCTGCTTCACTGCAAAAAATGCTTTTCTTATTAAGAGTTTTTGTCTTGTTTCTAGTAGTGATGGGCGATATTGCAAAAACAAATGATCACAATATTATGTTTCATTTCATTCCGTATGGATAATTATTGAATAGTTTTTAACAATCCATTTAGGAATTTTAATTGACCAACATTACTTAAGCAAATAGTTTTAATAGTAAAAAAAATCGGATCTCTTTATAATAAAATAAACATAAGTGTTAAATAGGCTGCGTCTGAAACCGCCTACTACTCAATAGGTACTGCATTTGAACTTAAACGCACTGATCGGCCGTTAGAAAAGTACGTTCTATACAGTATGAATGTGAGAAGTATGAATGGATTTCGGGCGTACTACATCCGCCATTTTGTCATGGTCACGTGACCTTTCTGCGTCAGTTGCGTCGATTCACTCCCATTCATGAATTCTCTCGCGGGGCATCATGGGATACGCACTCCAGAATCTTGCCGGAAATAGTAAGTCGTCTTCTTGCATACTAATTTTCAAGTCTATATCTGCGTCCCAAATTGCATACTAAAGCAGTATTCTACGCCATTTTGTAGTATAAATAGTGTAAGTAGTGTGTTCACATTGAAAACTCTAAAAATAATAAGTACACTATAACCTGGATGATGCACTCATTCAGCTGCTAAAATGAAGTGTGTAATGATGGACACTTCACGCACTCAACAACCGCAGCTTTGCTTACGTAGAGGAAGGGGCGGAGCTATCAGGTGCAAATGTTGGATAACTTTATTTATTTTAGATTGAGGAAGCAAAATTCTCCTACGAGAGTGATTATAGCGCCTCCCGATGGTGAATGCGGTTATACTCATGGCAGGTATTATTTGATAATTCGGTTGTTTATTTCACTGATTTGGCAACCGTCAAATGTCACCAGGGAAACGGTTTGAACTTCCGCTTACTACAAAAACATTAGTGTGCCATTTCGGACGCCACTACATACATATACTATCCTGTTGAGTGTGTAAGTGCATAAGTACATAGTGCATGAGTGCATAGTGTATAGTGTGCCATTTGGGACGCAGCTTATGAATTTGGACATACTACTCGGCTCGCAAACTGATTTTAGCATGCTATATAGTATGGAAGTATGCGATTTCGGATGCAGCGTTAAACTTGATAAATAAAATGTTACAAAGTGTGGACAGTAGTAAAGTGTAAATGCTGAACAATCAAGGCAAACTTTAAGGTTTGAATAATAATGATACAGTAAACCTCAAACTTTGCAAACAAAACAAATTATGATAATCAAACCTGAGCTTTCAAGTAAAGGAACCAACCATCATTATTCAAATGCATATTTCAACATAACAAATTGTGAAGTTGGATGACTACACTTAGCCCTATGCTAAAACGTCATTCAGATGAGGAGCTAGTGGCTGGGATGCACACGAAAAGTAACCAAAAAGCCACTCTGGCGACATCCTTAAATACTTTTTATTTACAATCTCTTTACTGCTGCTAGAAAGGGACATGCTCGAATGCGTGGATTCCTTCACCATTTTTAATGCGCTTTGTTCTCACGCTCCCCTGGCATTTTTCTGTAACTAGGCGACCATCAACCATTTTCTCAGATGATGACAAACGGACAAACCATTGTTGCAGCTCAGATGCAAGTTTATGGAGAAAAGTAAAAAGCACTGCAGTGTTTGGGTGCGCTGTGTTTGTCTAAGGTAACTAGTCTACTGTTACTGTGTATATTCCAATCAAAGTGTGAAGCTCATTGGTTAAATTCTACCTACTTGTTAGTTCTACTTACTTGTTAGTTCAGATGTACCTTGTTAGTTTCAAGGTGTACCTGGAAAATGCACATCGCTCCCAAGCATGTCGTGCAAATCATGCTCCTCCATTGGAAATGACAAACTTACACCCTAAGGCCCCGTTTACACTAATGCGTTTTAGTTTGAAAACGCATACGTTTTGCTACGGTTACGCCAACCGTCCACACTACGCCGGAGTTCTCGAGCGCCAAAAACGGAGCGTTTCGAAAACGCTGGAGAGGCCGTTTTCATTCTGAAACGCTGCTGCTCCGTCTCAGTGTGGATGATGGAAAACGGAGACATCTGAAAACGGAGGCGGGGCTGCTGACATTCGCCTCTCTGATTGGGGCTTTTCCTCAATATTAAGTAGCCTAACATACAGTTCAGTCTCGCATCTTCTCCATGTAAGTTCAGACTTCGCAAGTTTGATCAAGGCTGCAGTCTCTTCTTCTCAGTTTGATATGGAAAACAGACTATACCGAGGACACGGGTAAATCTTCAAAGGGAACAGTGTACTTTATAACTTCATTCACATCACCCTGGCTACGTTTCACTTTCTCAACAATAAAATGTAAACATGATTTAAGGAACTGCCTATTTTCATTTTAATATTAACAACTAAACAGACAGCAGAAATGTTGAGGCGCCGTCCTGCATATATGAGCGTCATCTTCACTGTGTGGATATTTCTAACAAAACGGAGCTGATAACAACTGCCTCCTTTCAATTTCAGTGAAAATACGAAACATCCCCTATCTTTTGCTGAATATCAGTTTTAATAATCGATAATGGCCATTATAAAAGTATAACATACAATAAGTTTATACATTATAGGAAATAAAGGCAAGCGATCAGTCAATATACAGAATGTACGTGCTTACATTAATCATTAACTTATCTTTGCGCTCAGCCAAAACACGTTACCTGAGAACAAGTAATAGATTCCAGTGACCAAAGTCAGGGAATATGTCGTTAGATACAGACAACAAGATGAATGAAATATCACGTTTAATAAATATAGTGAGATTAGATCCAGCAGGAGATGTTTGATGAGAAGTCCGACTAGCACAGCTCTCATCTGGGTAGATTGGCTGCAGCGCTTGCCTGAGAGTGTGTGTGTGTGGTCACGTGATGTGCGTTTTCAGCGTTTTGGTGTGGACGGAGAGCAGTTCAGAAACGCTGAGTAAAACGCGAGTGTGGACGCGGATCGTTTTCATTCTAAAATGCCGTTTTAAAACTAAAACGCACTAGTGTAAACAGGGCCTAAGCCAGGGGTGTCCAAAGTCGGTCCTGGAGGGCCGGTGTCCTGCTGATCTTAGCTCCAACTTGCTTCAACACACCTTCAAGTTTCTAGTAAACCTATTAAAAGCTTGATTAGCTTGTTTAGGTGTGTTTGATTAGGGTTGGAGCTAAAGTCTCCCGAACACCGGCCATCCAAGACCGAGTGTGGAAACCCCTGCCCTAAGCTTATTGGCACTTCCAATGCACGCGCTCAGCAGCTACATTTTAATAAATTACAGCGCTTAATTCTGAAACTTCATACCAAACTTTTTATCGTTATTAACAGTGGTGTTCAGTCAATAAATCCTGATAATGATTTTATCGCCCAGCCCAAAATGTCTTAAATCAAGAAGCATTTTCAACACAAGTAAAAAATATTGTTTTGTTTTCAGAAATAATGTCAAAATTAATTTTTTTTTTCTTTAAAACAATCAAAATAATCTGCCAGTGGTAAAACAGCCTTGTTTTCTGTTTAAAATATGTTTATTTTACTTATTAAGATTATTTACCATTTTACTAAATGAATCAACCAGTGGGGTAGGATTGCACCATTTACCGGTACTAAGGTAGTATCGTGATACTATGGCTCCAAAATACTGGTTGTTCCACTGTAGTTTGTAAATGGTAGTATCGTCATTAACGCTCTATCTACAATCGATAATGTTGCATGTGGAAAAGTCACTAAAATGCTCACACGTTTGTGCAACAGTAGACCATTTTATTTGAATAGTGTGCGGAGCCCTTTAAAGTTGCACATTTTCTGGTGTTTTCTGACGTTTCAAACGCACTCCTGAATCGGTTCGATTTTACTCAAAGAATCATTTGAATCAGTAACTGTGTGTGAGAGTGAAGCGAGTCGTTAACTGGAAACTTGTTCTGAGCAGATCATTGAATCAGTGAAATATTGACTAAAGACCTGTTCTGATCAGATAATTTTAATCGGTGGGTCTTTAGGTGGAAACTCATTCTGATCAGATCATTTGAATCAGTAGATCTAAACATTAACATCGTTCTGACTGATTCATTTAAATCAAGGAGCCATTAATTAGAAACTCGTTCTGAGTAGTTATTTGGAAATTTGTTCTGATTCAGTTGACCTGATCACAACAAGTTTCCAGATTATTTGAATAAGTGAGTTGTTATCTGGAAACTTGTACTGATCAGGTCATTTGTATCAGTGATTAATTAATTGGAGACTCACTCAGATCAAATCATTTGAATCAGTAGATTCTAGGGATGTAACGGTATCAGAATTTCACGGTTCGGTAATACCTCGGTATAAATGTCACGGTACGGTATTTATTGAATCATTTACAGGAAAAACAAAACTTATGAAAATACTCCAAAAAAGTGCCAAAAGTGTCAATGACATACAAATTAGCCATCTATCTGTAAGCTTTGAAACAGGAACTTCAATTTTAATAAACAAAAAATTATTAAACCATGTAAAAACAATAAAGTTTCAATTTAGTATTGTTGAAAACTCATCTCATTCAACATTTAATCACTCACTCACTTAGATAGAGATGGGTTTAAAGGAAAATTATCATATAACTATAATCTGGTAAAAGCTGGTATCTCTGGGCATTTACAATGTCCCCTGCAACAGAAAAAAGCCCTCTCATTTGGGACTGAGGTTTCTGGGACAAGAGAGATATGACTTGGCCCAGGTTGACAGCAGTGGGTAACGTTGTGCATTGTCTTTCCCCCACTTGAGAGGACAAACCATGAGTAAGATAGAGGTCTCATGTCTGCATCAATCTGAACAGTGTGCTGACAACACCGCTATTCAGTATGCGCGACAACACAGCTGATAAGAACTCGCGCGACAACACAGCTGATAAGAACTCGCGCGACAACACCGCTATTCAGTACGCGCGCGACAACACAGCTATTCAGTACGCGCGCGACAACACAGCTGATAAGAACTCGCGCGACAACACCGCTATTCAGTACGCGCGCGGTGACAACACCCGCTTTAGAGTTTTTCAGCTCTTTTTCATCCCCGCTTCTAGCAGCACACTCCATTTCCGCATTACTGGATCTGTAGCGACAACAGACCGCAAGGGATGATGGTCAAGCATGGGCTGATGGGAATTGTAGTTTTCGCTACCTCCCGTTCGCTTCATTCGCCTGAGCAAATTTTCTCAGAAGACCTATAGTTTTACAGAGTCATGCGACTTCGGTAATATCGAAAAAAATTTATATTGCGGTATGACGGTTGTGCTGGTTCCAGTGTAATACCCTTTTGATCCACTAGGTGGTAGTGTTCTGTTAATTTTATCATTATATTAAGAAGTGACCTTTCACCTAAACACCAGCCATTTTGAAACATTCAGTCGATGCTGACAGCCACACGGTCTCTCAGACCTTCATCTGTCTATTCATTTTGTATTTCCTAATAGAAGCTTTGTCTGTAAGTACCAAAATATTTTATAAGGATTTTGTGTGCATTACAAATTAATATTGGGGACATATTTCATGCTAAACTTTACTTAGTAAGACTGCTTTAGATAAGCAGTTCATGCATTCACATCATTATAGTGATATTGTATGTGCGTTTCATTCGATTGTACAGTAATATTTCTCAAATTCTTATTTTGTAATGTTTGTTTTCTCTCTGTATTTCAGTTTTACTCTGTTCCACATACATTTGAAGTGGTGGTCACAATAAATCCATATTCAGTTCAGTATCTCAGTGGAAGGAGTTGTCTATCTGTCTAGTTGAAGAAGGGGAACTCTTTTACGAGGGCAGAATAACGGTATTTACAATACCGTTACATCCCTAGTAGATTCAATTAAGGAGCCATTAAATAGAAACTAGTTCCGATCAGATCACCAATATCAGTAAATCCTTAACTGAAGACTTGCTTTGACTTGACAATTTGATTCAGTGAATCATTTGAAGACGACTTACTCTGTCGCTGGCTCTTATCAGCTCCTGGCAGCCACTAATCAATAATCTGATAGCGCTTCTGTGTCTAAATCTGAGCAAATCTTTTCTCTTTTTGTTAGACAGAGCGAACGCTGTGTTTTTGAATGTTCATGTCTGCAGTGGGGGATTTTGGGGTTTTAACCTACTGTTTGTTTTATGGGTTTTGGCAGTATTGTGGCAAATCCTCAGAGCCAAGGAAAACTGGACGGATTAGGAGTGAATTCTGGCTCGCTGAGGTCCAGATGTGTTTGGGAACGGTTGAGCGGGGAGCCTCTGCAAGATGTTGGGCAATTTTTTGAAAATTACAAATAAACAAGAGGGTTTGTTGACCTCCTTTCAGCGGATGTAGCGTTACACCCTGTGGTTGAATTCCCTGCGTCTCATTTTCACTGTTGAGCTATTAGCTTTCAGTTAAAGGAGGGAGTCTGGCAGTAAGGAGAGGGATTTAAGCTATAGGATTTTAAATCCTTCATTCTTAAGTGTTCTGTACCTCTTAAAGCCTTTGGGAAAAGGCCTGACTTTTTCTTTACAGCTCAAATGCCCCTTTTCCACTGCCAGGGTGCAGATGCTGGTGCCAGAGCCCAATCTGGAAGCATTTTGAATGGTTCTGGGCTGGAAAAATGCTCCTGTCTTTCTAAAACCTGCTGGTCTTACACCAGGAGCATTAGAGGTGGGATGAATGTTGGCATGTTAGACGTGGGATGAAATCCAAATCAAGTTTTCAGAACAACTCAGTTTGGTAAATCTAACTGCAGAGCATGCAAAATACCTTATTAACTGCATAGCAACAGGCTACTATTAAGATCGCTCTTGCAATTTGGCATGCAGAGCCAATCAACTGCATAGCACTGGGCTACTCTGACCAGATCATTTGAATCATTAATTGGTGACTTAATCTGATTTGTTTATTTAGGTCAGTGAATCGTTAACTAAAGACTTGCTCTGACTCGATCATTTGAATCAGTGAGTCTTTGGGTGCTTTCACATCTGTGATTCGGTTCATTTGGTCCAGACAAAGGACAACAAATCATACATTGTAGCATTTTCTGCCGTTTTGGGTCCCTTTCACACCACACTGATTGCTTTGGTAGGCGACACAGTGGCGCAGTAGGTAGTGCTGTCGCCTCACAGCAAGAAGGTTGCTGGTTCGAGTCTCGGCTGGGTCAGTTGGCGTTTCTCCCTGTTTGCATGTTCTCCCTGCGTTTCCTCCGGGTGCTCCGGTTTCCCCCACAGTCCAAAGACATGTGGTACAGGTGAATTGGGTATACTAAATTGTCCGTAAGTCTATGTGTGTGAATGAGTGTGTGTGGATGTTTCCCAGAGATGGGTTGCAGCTAGAAGGGCATCCGCTGTGTAAAAACCTGCTGAATAAGTTTGTGGTTCATTTCGCTGTGGCCACCCCGGATTAAAAAAGGGACTAAGCTAAAAAGAAAATGAATGAATGAATGAATGATTGCTTTGGTCCGAACCAGTTGAAAATAACCAAAATGCGGTCATGTGACAAAATTTAGATCACTCAATGGCCAGATGTTATTGAATGTCTTTACAAAACGCTACGTAAAGCGCTGCCAACAAATATTTTTCCTCCAAACCCCATAAGATGGGACAGCGCATTAGACTACATCAGCTGGATTAACCCAAAAAGGCACAGCACTTTAGCGGTTGAACATCTTTAAGCAGGTCTCGGTATGATTTTTTGGTCCGCTTTTGGTGTGCACGTGAGTGCGATTGCTACATTCACATCTGCCCAAACGAACCGCACCAATAGGGAAAACGAACTCTACTGCGATTCAACTGACCTAAATAAGGCAGGTGTGAAAGCACCCTTTAACTCACTCTGACCGGATCATTTATATCCTTTAATCACTAATTATACTTGCTCTGAGTAGATTATCCGAATTAGGAAATCATTAACTGGAGACTCATTTTGACCAGATCATTTAAATCAGTGAATCATTAACCTGAGACTCTCTCTGAACAGATCATTTGAATCAGTGAGTCATTAATTCAAGATCAAATCACTCATGAATAATTGATGATATCGATCATTAATTGAAGACTTGCTTAGATGATTTGAATCAGTGAATCGTTGACTCGTTTTGATCAGATTATTTAAATAATCAAATCTTTAACTAGAAATTAATTTTGAATGGATTATTTGAATGAGTGAATCTTTATCTAGATCGTTTGAATCAGTGAATCATTAACTAGAGACTCATTTTGACCAGATCATTTGAATAAGTGCATCATTAAATGGAGACTCATTTTGACTGGATCATTTTAACCAGTGAATCATTAGCTAGAAACTTGCTCTGACAATATAATTTGAATCAGTGAGTCATTAACTGCAAACTCATTTTCAATGGATCATTTGAATCAGTCAACCATTAACTGGAGACTCAATTTGACCAGATCATTTGAATAATCAAATCATTAATCAGAAATTCATTTTGAATGGATTATTTGAATCAGCGAATCATTATCTAGATCATTTGAATCAGTGAATCATTAACTAGAGACTCATTTTGACCAGATCATTTGAATAAGTGAATCAATAAGTGGAGACTCATTTAGACTAGATCATTTGATTCAGTGAATCATTAGCTGAAAACTTGCTCTGACGATATAATTTCAATTAGTGAATCATTAACTGCAAACTCATTTTGAATGGATCATTTGAATCAATTAACTGTTAATTGGAGACTCATTTTGAACAGATCATTTGAATAAATGAATCATTAACTGGATACTCATTTTTAGTGGATTATTTGAATCAGTGAATCATTAACTGAAGGCTTATTTTGACCAGATCATTTGAATAAGTGAATCATTAATCTGAGACTCATTTTGATCAGATTAGTGAATCGCTAACTGCAGACTCTCTCTGAACGGATCATTTGAATCAGTAAGTCATTAACTGGAGAACAGATCAATCATGAATGCAATCGCTTAAACACTTTAACAAAAGTTGTTGAAAGTCTATACGAACTGTCCAAACATTAGCAATAAAAAACGATTCATCTTTAAACACAGGCTCTTGAAGTGGGCATCTGTGGGCCAAAATAATCAGCCGTGTTCTCCTTCGGGTGTGATGTCCGAGTCTCCGGCCGGCTGTGCTTCAGGAGAGATTGATGAAGTGGAGCCGCTGGAGTATTGCAGGACTCTAATGCTCCTCGTTTATAATGCAACTTCTCGCCCGAGGAGAGCACACAGGAAATGGCTCTAATGTTAGCGTTTTCAGGGCTTCCGCAGACGCGTCTTCTCAAATCCTATTCTTGTTTCCCGAGAGACACGGATGTGATGAAACCAGCGTTAAGGTGCCAGCGGATGGTATTTTAATCCTTTTATCAGTTTAAAAGTGCTGCCCAGTCAGAGTCCAGAGGCCAGAAGAGATTGAAAACATCAGTCGCCTATGAACAGCATGTCTGTCTTTGGTTTTACACAGCTTTAGTGTTTCACAATCAGCAAAGACTTTGTTTTATACAAACTTTTTAAAACCGTAGATACTGAAGGTTTGTCAGCTGTAGGGTCATTCAAAATTCAAATTCCCTGCTAAAATTCTACCTAGTGTGAATCTTGTGAACTAATTTATTTTAGTGACTCATTAACAAATTCTAAAACACATTTAGTATTCATTCATTCATTCATTCATTCATTCATTCGTTCATTCGTTCATTTTTCTTTGGCGTAGTCCCTGATTTATCAGGGGTCACCACAGTGGAATGAACCACCAACTATTCTAACATATGTTTTATGCAGTGGATGCCCTTACAGCTGCAGCCCATTACTGGGAAACACCCATGTACTGTTACATTTACACACACTCATATATTAGGGCCAATTTAGTTTATTCAATTCACCTATAACGCATGTCGTTGGACTGATGGGGAATCCGTAGCATTCAGAGGAAACCCACGTGAACACAGGGAGAACATGCAAACTCCATATTGAAATGCCAACTGACCCAGCCGGTATTTGAACCAGTGACCAACTTATCGATTCGATTTTTCGATTTAAAAAAGAAAAATTAAACAAAACCATAAACAAATCATACAGTAAATGAATAAAGATAAGTTACACACACAATTTCTCCTGTCAATCACTTTTTTCTCGTAAATAGGCAGTGATCCGTGTCCTTATGATGGCGTTGGTAAAAATGGTGTACAACTAACAGGAACCAGCCAACAGTATCTGAGGTGTTCGCTAAAATTACACAAGTACAAGTGTGAAAGTGAAAGATTGAAGCAGTGTACTGACCCGCTGACTGCCTGGACCCGCTGTCTCGAGCGCACGACACTGTGTGTGCGACTCTGTGTGTGCCTGCCTGTGTGTGTGGTCACGTGATGTGCGTTTTCTGCGGTAGTGAAAAAGGAGGGCTGCTCAGAAATGCGAAACGCCAGTGTGGATGTGGATCGTTATAAAATGGCATTTAAAAACTAAGACCTATTAATGTAAACAAGGCACACTAAGTGTGTATTTTTCACGAGCAGATTTGCAACGGGGGCGGGGCGGAGGATCGCGATGCCGGTGTTGTCAACCGGCCCAACCCTAATACATAGCAGAACTTGCAAACTGTGTTTTTTTTTTCGACAACACGAACGTTGTCAAAATAACTCACTGGAAATCCGAAATACTTTCACACCGACGACTTTATTGAAAGAGTAAAGGGTTTAAGTTCTGTCGACGGGTTTCCTGCGTTCAACAAGTTCTTCAACAAGCCTGTTTTTTTTCCACTTGGCAAGCCAAGCTGCATGATATGGGGGCGGTGCAGCATCGACGATTCCATTTTTTGATTAGATAATCGAAATTGAGCATGAATTTCGATCATATATATATATATATATATATATATATATATATATATATATATATATATATATATATATATGTATATATATAATGTATGTGTTTTATTCAGTGTTCAATACATTTACATTTACATTTACATTTAGTCATTTATATACTAATATACTAATAATGTGAATTTGAATGCCAAGACTTTTACCGGTCTTGAGTAGCGATATTATTTTACTCAGTGTAAGCGCGTTTGCGATGGTGTACGTGGTGTTAAATTTTACATAAAGCTGCCACTTGCACGGCGGACAGCATCTGGCGATTATATGAAGCATTAAACAGAAGCTCTCGTGCTAGATGTGGCAAACAGTTACCTGAAAATTCCATCCCACATACATTTCATGGCGGACTTGAAGCCAACGGAAGTCTTTTATCCACTCTTCGAAAAGTGTAGAAGGTGGATTAACATTCAGCACATGATCACTCGTAAGATGTGTCATTATTTGTAACTTTAGATGTCATAGTTTCTAAAACAAAATCTGCCAGTGTTATCTTCTTTCTTATCTTCAGCGCTTTACAATTTTTCACGGTAGTAGCTCTCTCTGTCATCCGAAGCCAGAAGGCATTGACTGAGTGATTGACAGCTGATATTTCAGTGCTAGAGCAGTGGTGGGCCAATAAGAAGAGCGCGAAGGTGGAGCAAGCATTACGGACTTGGCTTTGTTTACTGCGGCAAGTTGACATGACAACTGTTTTAAACCATTCCTGAGCACTGTGTTTCGCGTTTCAAGTGCAGAGATGCATTCTGCATGAATGTCTCCCAAATCCGCGCATGTGGTGAACATTTTGCTGTAAAAACTGGTCGCACACAACAATTTTATGCACTCGCACAAATGCTCCCAAAAATATTTTGAGGTCGCATAGATAAAATTTCAGGCGCATATGCGACCAAAATGGTCTCAATTTCGAGCCCTGTATTTTAATTTGTGTTAGGACAACATGAAAGAATTGTGAGGAACCTAGCATTTTTTTTTACAATATATTCATTAATGCTAATCACCCAAATGAACTGATTCAATAAAACGAATCAGATGCTGAAATGGCATTATCGAGTAAAACAAAAGAACCAGAGTCTATTAGCCGCATGCATGTGGAATTTTAAAGCAATTCATCATCATTTATGAAGGTTATGCTAACGCTGTACTGCAATAGTTCTTCTGTTGATGCCAATGGGGATTAATGACGTCAGAAGAGGTGATTCTTTGACCCTCATCCTGACCCCTGAGACACACATACTGCGCTTGAAGCAATTCAGGGCACATGTTCCTCTGCCCGATATAGAAACACTGTCAAATAATAAGCCTGAAACACTGGCTATATCTCTCCATTATCTTCCTTCTCATCCTTTGCATTTCTCATTCATGCGTCTCAATCGACTGCCAAGGTGTGCAAGTGCCTTTTTTTTCCTGGATCGTCCACTAAATGTGTCTGTCTGACCTAGATAGCTAGATCTCTCTCTCTCTAATATGTAATGAAATGTGAATTGTACGGTAGATATGCTGGGCTTAAAATTGCGCTCGAACGCTTTTAAAAATGCATAAATGTCATTGTGGAAAAATCAAAGCAAGTGGCATTTATTTATAGAAATTCAATTTTAGTAAACGCAGATTGACGTTTAATTTTATTTCATGAGTAAATGTGAAATTTAACTTCAGTTGCGAGTGAATATGTTTCTCCGGCCCCTTTGAACTGCTAATATTTGTGATTTATTGTCTGATCGTACACAAATTCATCTTCATCTTCCGAGGCTGACGGGCACTACTGATGAGTCTGAGAAAATGCCTCGGTTGCCTTTTAATAATTTATCAAAGGAATGCCTGTGGAAGTGTGCCGTGAGTGTGAATTGCGGTAAAAGCATCACTTGGATGTGATTATGAACTTGGAAAAAGTATCATGTTTAAGATGCTTTTATTATATCCCACATGAAAAATGAATACCATAGTAATTGATAGTAAATTATATCCGCTTGTTAAGTTGGGATGTATAAAATGCTGTAATAAAGCCGCCACTCAGTTGAATTGGGAAAATATTTCTTTATGACCACTTTTTAGTCATATCACACATTGAAGTTAATTTTATATAAAGTCATGGTGTACAGAACAGTCTCTAGACTTGCTGCATCACAGAAACCAATATTTTAACACTTTATAAAAAATGAACCATTTTCTGGACATCGGATTTTAGGCATGGATATATATATATATATATATATATATATATATATATATATATATATATATATATATATATATATATATATATATATATATATATATGTGTGTGTGTGTGTGTATATATGTATATATATATGTATATATACATTGCAGGGGTCTCAAACTTAAATTGGCGGGCCATTTCAGTGACTGAAAATTCATAAGCGCTTCCATTTTAACATTCAAGAACTAGAAAAAAGTGGAAACATAAATCATGATCATCACAATTGATGCATCTTAGGACAACAGAAATGGCACTTATATTTCAAGAATTACCTGTCACCAGTGATGATGCAAATCAGCACGACTATATGGAGTCAAAACTCAAGCTTTTTTCTTGTTGTACTTATTGAAGGGGTAGTATAACTTGCTATGAAAATACTACAAATTATAGGCATAATAATTATTATTCTGTCCCAACCAATTGTATTGTTTCAATAGCGTAAGAACAGCAGAAAGCAGTTTTGGTAACTTAAGTGACCTTATATCTTTCTTTTTTTTTGTAAAGCTATTGCAAAGAGAAGTATGTACATATTCACATTTACTTTAACAAGTTCAGCTCAACTAGCAGTACAATTTTAGTAATGTGCATAGTTTTTATGCAAATCTTAGTAAGCACATGAGGAAAATCTATTTAAATGAGAACATTTGAATCCAATATTAGCAAAATTATCATATTTGTACACCACAAGTCGAACGTGTAAGCTATGAAGAAGTGTTTGTCCAACAAAATACAGGTGTATTAAAACTGATGGTAATCAATCGACCCTTGAATATTTACAAAAATACAGCTTTAGTAAAAATGACTGAGCACTCTCTGACATATGTTAATGTTTAAATAAGCCAATGAAATAAAATGCATGTGTGTTACTCTCGACTGTATGCTGAGAGAAAATGAAAGTAAAACTACTCTAAATGCAGTACTTTAAATGTCGACTAGGATGTGGGTCAAAAAAAAAGTGGCTAGATGTGACTGCACAACAATGATAGTGGTTCAAAATATACTGTATATGTTTTGGCCGAATCTCGTTATATTTTTAACGTCAGTTGCAGGTCAGTGGGAGGAGGGTGGGCTGTAAATGGCCAGCGGGCTGACAGTTTGAGACCCCTGATATATTGCGTGATTTTCGAAAGTATTAAGACGCGTTGTAAATGTTTAATATTACCATTTGTTGAGTCTCAGTTTAATAGAGCGATTGGATCTGGAAGCTGCTTCGTGTGATGTCACACTTAACAAGCTTAGTGTTAAGGATAGTGTTTTGGAACTATTCTAAAGTACTTGAATGTTTCTGTTGTCGTGATTCTATAGTTGCTATGGTAACTCAACAAATTTCATAATATAAATCAATTACCCAATACTGTAGTTTTCTACAAGAGTATGTTATATAGCAATCCTCCACAGTTTACTAGAGTAAAAACAAAGTATACTCTGGTAATTTTACAGTTGATCAGCTTACTATATTTAATACTACAGTATGCTGCAGCATTCATTAAAGGTGCAGTCGGTCAAATGCTGACTGTTAGCATAAAAGCTTTGAATGCACAGTCCCTCCCATGCCATCCAAAGCCACGCCTCCTGAAATCACGAACACCCGCCTTAAAAATGACAGTAGAAAACCCAGCAGATCATGTCATTCGCCAGTTAGAAAACTTTATAGTACTTTATAATACTATATAATTCCAAATGAAAAATTGTATTATATCTAGCACGTTTTCAGTTAACAAGCAAAACTTGTCATAATGTGCAATATTTCATGCGTGCAAGTATCGCTGGTCTCGCTCTCTCACATTCTTTGTCCTAAAGCAACTACTGTATGCTTTGTGGTTGGCCAGCTGCGTGCAGGAATAACACTTACTACACCATGCTTACATGCTATTTCAGACAAAATATTCAGAGTGGCATGGTAAACAATATAGGGAATATATCACATGTTGTCATTGCTCACATATGAACCAATGAACAGCGTCTGTTTTTAGTTTTATAACTTTAGCATTTCACAATGAGCAAAAACGTACTTTTATACAAACTTTTTGAAGCCAAAGATACTAAAGGTTTGTCAAGTTTAGAGTCATCTTAAACCCGAGTAAATTCCCTGCTATGATAAATGCTAGAAAAATTTTCACATCAATCTTTCACCAGATTTCACTGGCTGAACAACACTTCTGTGCATATAACCCATTTGTAACAATCTACATAAGTTTTGCGTAATTAAAAAAATAGATTTTACAGAACCTCACCTGTCTAACAGAAATACTTGTTGTTGTCCTTCCTCCAGCGTGCAAAAGTAACTCCAATATTAATTCAGGATTTTCAAAGTTGTAATTCAGCATTTGTTTTTTTTTTTTACAGCTGTCACTCTTTTATGTGAATGTGCGCGCAAACGGGGGATCTACATGAATGGCTACGCAGATGTACAAATCTCTATTTGTTGCCAGACAGTTTGGGCTACTTTTATGGCAATTGTCAGCCTGACCATTTTTAATTGGATGAATTTTTTAGTCTTATGCCTTAACCAGAATATAAAAATACATACAAATAAATTAAGATCATTTACTTTAGTCAGTATTGAATGAAGAGAACCAGCACAACAAAAATGTTTCTAAAGACAATCACCTACTGCATCCTTAACTAAGAGTTAAATACTATAATAATATAATATTATTGGTATTTAATAGTATAAACACATTTTATTATTTGTATGGTTCAAAAGTACTATAGTATTTCTTTATATGTGGCACTTTACACTTTTTTTGGCATAGTTGAAATACATTTTAATAAATGTCTTATGAAAGCATTCTAATAAATAAATGAATGTTTTTTTCTTTCATTTCGGAATTAATGTAATCTTTATTGTTAGAAAATTTAAAAAGAATTAAAATTGTGGGGGGATATGAGAAAATGGTATTTTTCTGTGAGAGGTTGGGAAAAGCATCCAGTGTGTCTTGTTCATGTCCGTCGTTTTAGCATGTGGGGGAAATGAGCAAATCCAAACACGGATACAGCACTTCCCTTCAGCTGAATCGCACAGGATACAGGAAGTCATCTGATGAGGTCATCTCCTGTCACTGATGTAACCTCAGGTGTATATTTCCGTTAGGAAAACTGTTTTCGGAAGGATTAAACCAGGGTTTCTCTGTGTGAGGTCGCAATTTGTGAGAATTGTATTGTTGGTGAAGTCACAGGTTGCTACTTATAATTTAGAGATGATGTCTTGCTAATTTTAGCTAACTACTCCCTACTGAAAAAAAAACAGCTTAAACCAGCCTAGGCTGGTTTTAGCAAGTCATTTTCTAGCCTGACCAGCTAAGACTGGAAATGGCCTAAACCCCTTTAAAACCAGGCTAGTTGGACAACCTGCTTAGGCTGGTTTAAGCTGTTTTATTCAGCTGGGAACCCAACAAGATGCTAAAAGCAGCAAATATATTTAGAAGACCTTATTTCATATTTGAACGAATCATCCTTAGCAATTTCTAAATATCTTTAAAGCTGTGGTTAGCGTCTTGTAAGGTGGTGAGTTCAATATTAGCTTGTAGCTTAGCTAGCTGTAGTTTCAACAATGTAAATTAAACTACAGTTTTAAGTTATATTATAAAGAATTTAGCAAACTGCCATCAAACGTGTCTAATAAAATTAGAAATGTTGGGTAGCTAGCTAGCTTAGCAAGGTAGAGATTCAAGCAAAACTACAGTTTTTTTTTAATTATTCTACGTCAGAAATTGTTAATAAAGTAGCTAAAGATTTTTATTAGATATCACCAAAGATATTTGTGCTTCTTTAGGATTAGCTTGTAGCTTAGCTAGTTAGTTTGTAGCAACAAAATGAAATGTTGCAATTTTAAAATATTTGTTTATTACAAGTTGCTACCCACATGAAAAAATACTATAGTAATTTATAGTAAATGCTTCAGTGTTTTTCAGTCATTGTATAGTAAAGTTCTTGAATTAATCTGCTGTGGTTATTAATAGTTGCTATGGGAACACCACATAATAATATAATAATATAAACAACTTACCAAACACTGTAGTTTTCTACAACTATAGGATGTATTCTGTTACAGTAAACCAGAATTTACAGTAGTAAAATACTAAATTATACTACAGTATTTATTAGAGTTTATCAGTTAACTTTTGGTAATACTACAGTTTGCCTCAGCATTCATTAACAAAGAGTTGGAAATACTGTGTATATATACATTGCAGTACAATACACTTTACTATAACATGGTTTAAAAACACTGTAGTATTTGCTATAAATGATGACAACAGTATTTTTTCACTTGGGTAACCAAAGTAGTAACTAAATATATGTATTATTATTAGATAGTTTAAGACTGAGATTGAGAAGGCTAAGATTAGTCTCAAATTGCTGTACAAAATAAACTAAATTCACGTTGTTGCTCTACATAAGTTGTTATTTAACAGAAATATTTATTATTGTTGGTCACGATTGCATCACATTTTGAGGCAGTTTCGTGGTCTGTGGGAGGAAGTCTGTTTCTAATCACAAACCACAAAATCACAGCGTACATTTATAAGAGATTGATACATAAGCCAGGCTTGTAAATCCGGGTTTTGCGCTAACCTCAAGATAACCTGCCAATGTTTTCAAAAAGGCCAAATATCATCCTATTAATCGCCTGGCTGATACACCAATCACTAACAACCTTTAGAAAAATGTTTTGTTTGCTTCTTTGCTATTTAAAAACAGGCTTTTCTAGCTGATCAAAATAAGACAATACAAAATGTTTTCCAGACGCAACATAAATGTGTGTGTGTGTTAAAGGAAAGCATTCCTTCCACGACCCCACCAGACATGAAAAACATGAGCAGGGAAACTAAGTTATCACGTCTTTATTACTTTTAATTGTTTTTCTTCTTGATGGGCTGTACGTGTCGGGATTTAACAGGTCAATAATCAAAACCAGCAGGCTCAATTACCACACAGAAATCTACAAGCTGTTTTATTCTGGGTTTTTGCATTCCAGCTGGACTGTGTTTAGATGTGTGTGCGCCTGTGTGTGTGTATGTGTGTGTGAGAATCTTTTATTTGGATGCGTTTGCCGGGCTCCACCTCGTCTTGCCAATGTTTTGACCTAAATCTTTGGCCTCTGTCGGCTCTGATGAAGTCATGGAGTTACACCCCATCTTTACACACATGCTTTGGCTCTTTTTCGCAGCATATCGAATTGTTTGTTCTAAATTGTTTTCGCAAGTTTCCGAGAAACTTCATTTCAAATTGTCGTTTTTTTTGCAAACCCAGAAATTCACTTTTTTTTTTCGATATTCAGAAAAATGAAGAAATGTAGGCCCCAAAAACCAGAAAGGTGGAATGTTTTAGCATCCTACAACAGCGAACATGTTATCCCATCAGGTTTTCATTGTGTATCATGTGTTTCAGGCTATAAAGCTGACAGAGAGAGTACGCTTACATGGACACCAATAATCCGATTTGAACATGATTAAGACAATATTCTGATTGAGAGTCGATTGACAGCGATTTTTGATTCATTAAATCCAATTAAGGTCATAATCGAACTAAACAGAAGTCGGATTAAAACATGTGGAGTATGCTGATTTTAGTTGCATCATTGCAGTACAGACATGTAAACACCCCAATCAAACTATTACCGTTGTGTAGGATTTTTACCACATTTTGCAACAGGATAGTCTATACACACACGGCTGTCTGACACTATTTTCTGCACCTACGGAGTCAGTTAAGGACCACAGACCCCTGTATCGCGAAATGAGAGTTTTTTTCCCACATGGCTTGGGGCATCAAATTCTATTAAAAAAACACTCTTCCTGCAGTTCTTGCTCACATCCAGTAATTTGTCATGGGGGGCATACATGAAATGTTCATGAGTGAAAGTGAAAGTGCCAAACTGCATTTAAAGTCGACAAAAAACGATTAAAAATTAAACACCCGAATTTACATAAAACTCTGGAGGAAATGTGGATAGTGTGGTGACGCTACGATGTTAATTGAATTATGTTCTGTAACATGTAAAACAGGACCATGAATAAAACATTTAAAAATCATAATATGTAAACACCTTAATGATATTATTGTCTTATTCAGATTAAGGCAACTCATTTGATTACTGATGTTCATAGTTAGAGAGGCCAGTCTGGATGTGGAGCATTTTCTTTCTAAAATGCCATTTTAAATTTAACCTCTTAAGGCCCAAGGTTTTTTTTTTACATGCAATTTTTATTTCTCTCTGCTATTTGGGCTTATTGGAACCTAATTAGAATAAAACCTAAGTATCATCTTTTGATATTATATACTTTTAGAGAAAAATGATGTCCGTATATGTGGACTCGTGGTCCAAATTTACATAAAACACTTTTTCCTGACTATTTTTAATGCATATAAAACATCTATTTTTTTTAACATGTTTTGACTATCAGAGAGTAAAAACTAAATTTTTGGCCCATTTTGGACAGTTAAAAATAGTGTTTGGGACATTTCATATGCTCCAAAACAGTTGCGGGATTACACTGTTTGTCTGTAAAAAATATAAAACATTCAAAGTATTTAAAATGTCCTGTCCACATATGTGGCCACTAAGCCCTAGGAGGTTAAACGTGGCCTAAATCTTCAGTACAATCAAAGTTCAGACTTGCAGATGGGTTTTGAGAAATCAGCGACAAATGGCCAAAATCACAAGCAAATCGGTGCTCGTTCAACTGAAGTAACAATCACACAGCATGCTTCCAATTATCAAAGACATGAGTTAAGAGAATTGCAGATGAGTTGCCGACACCCGTGAGATATTTGGCGTGCTAAATATCTTGATAATCAAAATAATGCCATGTAAAATATGTTTTGATTGAAAATAACACTGGTGATTTGGGCCGGACAGAATCTGCGGACATTTTTTGCTATTTCTGCAAAGAATTTTGTAAAAAATCTGCGAATTTATGCAGTATAATTGTAGGAGTATCATAACGAAAAACTTGATATATGAAATAAAAAATAATACATTTTTAACTTTTATTGAATGTTTAAGATGCAAATTCAATTTGATCCAATATTTGGTAAAACAAAGCAAGTCTCTCATAAAATATCTACTGAAGGACAGAAAATCTTACTTTACAAACTGTATTGCACATAAATCTTATGAACATTTTAATATTGCTATTATTATATCACAATAAAATTAGTAAAATTAATTAAAAGTTGAAAAAACTGAATAAATACAAATATACACATTTACAGAAGTAAATACAAAGATGGGCTAAAAATGTGCAAAAATCTACGCGCGCAGATTCTGTGTGGGCCTAGCGATTACCTACAGCCAATGAGAAAGTGGCATCCAGGACAGTGGGAAGTTATGAAGATATAGATTACAATGCTATAACAATCGTGGCTTCAGTTGAGAAAGGGCTTTTTTCTGTCTATTTGGACCCATGAAATGGAGAAAAAACTAATGGAATTGGGTGCAAATGCTTCTTGTTGGCTACCATTTTTAATAATTATCCCAGTCTCATGTCAGAACTCTGGTCTTGCACACATAACGTCGTGTTGTTTCCATGTCACTTTTCATGTGTGTTTAGTTATGAGTAAGCCCACACAGAATCTGCGCTCGCAAAAATCAGCAGATTTTTAGCCAATCGAGTCTATTTATTTACTTGTGTAAATGTGTGTAAATTTATATTTATTCAGGTTTTTTTTTTTTTTTATAAATTTCACTAATTTAATTGTGATATAATAATAGTAATATTAAAATGTTGCTATGATTTATTTACTATAAAGTCTTTCAGTAGATATGTTAAATGAAAGACTTGCTTTGTTTCACAAATAAGTGGATTTAATAGGATGTGCATTATTAAAGTTAAATAAAAGTTGTATTATTAATGTATTTTTTGAAAATTTCGTAAATTAAGTTATTGGTTATGATACTCCTAAAAGTGTTCCACATAAATCCGCAGATTTTTTACAAAATTCTCAGCAGAAATAGTGAAAAATGGCCCTAGTCATGAGACGTAGTTTGTGGACTAAGACAAAGTTGTCAGCGAGTCATGCAGTGTGAAACTCCATGTCGCCAAACCACCTTGCAGCGTAAAAATAGCAACGACAGAAACTGTAGTCAAGCACAGTGAAAACATCTGTGACGCAACTACTTTGAAAGTTGTACAGTCTTAACTCGACATACGGCATGTATTGGGGATTCTGTTTGAATAGGGAAACATCAAATTCTCCAAAATTGCTAGCCAAGCTTACGATTAAATTTCATATTCGCAATCACCAATAAAATTAAACAACAACTGTTCCTTTAGTTTAATTTCTTAACATTCGAATCACACTATGTCTGCAGAACACAAAAAACGCACGTCTGGTCCAAACCCCTCCCCCAAAGAGTCATCAGTTTATAGTGATCGATGATTTGCTCCTATACCAGAAGGAGGGGCTTTATTCGCCTTATTGAACGTTGAACCTTTCCCCATTGAAAACTATACGAGTGACACGTCTTGTGTATTCTGTGTTTAAATTTTCATTTCTTCATTTGCTGAATTTTTAATGGGAAGAGGTAGCCGCTGTTTTTAGTCAAATTAATGTTGATCAAATCTTAAGTTTGTGGTATGATATATGTGTTGTAAATCTATTATGCTGCAGAACAAAAGTTTACAGTAACATTAACAGTATAGTCTTTGGTACAACTCATTGGCTCAATGATGTGAAAGTGATCGTAGCTAACCAGACTCTTTGTATTCAACAGGATGATGCCGTCAGAATGGAGTGGCGTCTGGATTGAATGTGTCTAGAAAGTTCCTACATCTGCGCCAAGTCAACATTAAGAGTTTCTACAGTGATATAAGGTAATTACTTTATTATTAGTGGCTCGAGTCCTAACATGGGTTTTCCTGAAAAGAGCAGGAATGTTGATGACTTCTGGAGACACCTAAAGGAAATGACCGTTTTCCTTCATTTGAGGGGCGTTGGAGAAGCCAAAAGCCTCCACTCATTTCTTCCGACACCTCATAAAACATGTGTCTGAGGTGTGTGTGTAAGTGTGTGTGTGCTTTACCCCTTTTTGGGTACAAATGTGTTCCCAAAGAGAGCAAAAACTTTCAAATTCTCCAAAAACCTCTCTTTGTGGACTTCCTCAATGGTAAAACTGGTAAATAATAAAGTAAACTAAATTTTTTGGAAATTTTAAAAATGCCAGAAAAGGCCGGTTTGGTGTATATTTAGAGTTAGAAGTTGAGGTATGTGTAAAGTAGGTTATAAAATGTATAAAACTAATAGAAGTCTATGTAATGTCCCCATTTTGATCGCTACATGCATGTGTGTGTGTGAGGGCTGAAATGATTCACAGCTCCATAGAAACTCAACTCGGGGCTTCCTGCTGCACATATGGAGACGGTGAGGTTGCCTGTGATCTCATATCAAAAACACTGGTAAGACTGTGAAGTTCAAGCGGTTCTCTGGAGGACACATTCATCTCAGGAGTTTGTTGAAGGTAAAGTTCACCCCTCACCCTCGTGACGCTCCACACCTGTGACTGACTTCCTGCTGTCCAACATACTAAAAAGAATTTCTAAAGAACGCCGGTTGTTTGTTCTGCTCTTTTCTGGTGCAATAAAAGTGAGATCCAGTGCTGGTTGGTGTTCTTGACGTCTGCTGTGGATAATATCAAAATTCATACACAATGAAAATTTTACAAAGAGACAGCGAGTTATTAATCTTAATCTTTATGTACGAGTGGGCGCAGCCATTGGAACCTATTTGACTTGAAACTAAATTTTTAGATTAAAAACCACTTGTTATGCTGCTTGATGTTGCAAACTGACATTTTCCTATTTTATTATTCTCCTTTTTATGTATAGTCATGAACACAACTGTTTGTAGAGCAGGAAGTTTGACCGTTTCCTGGCATTCCTAGTCATTTCTCCCATGACTAGGAAGTTCTAAAACAATCGCAAAAACGATCGCACTTCTGCATTGATATTATACTTACAATTATTGATTATATTAATTAATTTGCACTAGTTAAATATAATTATACTTTATACTACAATCTATAATTATACTTGGCTGGGTCAGTTGGCATTTCTGTGTGAAGTTTGCATGTTCTCCTGGTGTTTGCGAAGGTTTCCTCTAGGTGCTCCAGTGAATTGACCCTTCGCTAAGCCCCGCCCTCCTTAGTTACTGTTGATATGCCTGTCAAGCTTTCGTGCCTGACAAGTCTTTTTCAATATGTAGGCACCAGTGTCAGACATTCGGAATATAATTAGTCATTTTTGGTGAAAGTTTACAATATAGCCTATCTATTAGAAAAACGTTGCGAATTCAAACATCTTAAACTAGTTTTATCTTCAGTTCTAGTACGTTAACACCCATGAGTGACTTTAGTGTTTGTTATTCATTATTAAATTAATATTTACCACTTGTTGGTTTACAAGCTGAGTGATGTGACGAGTGTGACACTTACAAAAAAGTTATTTACAAAAAAACATGAACATTAAAGTCACTGATACGTCCTACTGATAAAAATGCACAAATAAGAAAGTACAAATTAGCAACTTATCCATCAAAATGTAAAAATTAACTATTAACTAACAAATAATATAATAGCTTTACCTAAATTTACGATCCAATCAAAATCTGACATATTGTCAAAAATGTTTACAATATAACCTATCAATCAGAAAAACGTTGCAAATTTCATGATCTTAAGCTAGTTTTATCTTCAGTTCTTCACCCATGAGGGACATTTGTGGTGTTTGTTATCCATTATAAATGTTTCCCATCTGTTTTTTTACAAGCTAGTTTTAGTGGTGTGGCACTAAGAATTTATAAAAATTAGTGCTGTCAAAATTAGTTCGTTAACGTATGCGATTAATTTTAAACAATTAACGCGTAAAAAAATTTACGCAATTAACGCAGTTGCAGGTTTTTTTTACTTCCTGTTGTGGTGGACGTGTGTTTAACATGCAAGAAATGTGGATAAGACCAAGTAAGTACTTTTTGAAGGCAAGTTTCAGTATAAAACAATTAGTCGCATCACAGGTTATCCAGAGTTTCATGCAATTTCATGTGTTTCATTTTTAACTTTCGACTTCTGTTGTAAGTTGATACCGCATGGCGAACAGAAAGAAAATCCTCCGTATTTCGTGACTCTGTGTTTCTTTAAGGTAATAAAATCAACTGCTTAGGCTACACGGTAGAATTTTAATAAGAGTATAATCTTAATCTCTGGTGAAGTCGCGAGCTGTCAAAGACAGGGCATTATTCTGCCTTTCAGCATGAGCCCTCCAAGTTTAGCGTGTTTCCTCATTAAACGCAATGAAAGCGTATGCTTCGCGTTGTTGTGTCAGAATCCTTGTGAAATACAGTAATACGTTAGGATGCTAAGTTTAAACAAATTTGATGAACGTGATCATGCGTGTTGAATCTGAGGGGAGTTGCTCCAGTATGGAAGGCCGTTGGGGCCAAAATGTCTGCAGCGCGTTGTGTGTGTGTCTGTATCAGGCCCGTTGAGGGGTGTCAGGGGTGGAGTGAGCGACGTATTCGAGTAGGGGCGTGTGCGTGCAAGATGTACCTGAAGGACGGTGGGGGTGAGTTGCGCGCGACATAGGCTACCTGAAGAGCTAGGGGGGATGCGGGGGAGAGGGGTGTACAATGTATTTAACGACCGATTTGCGAGAAATTATCATTCATTTGCGGGCATTTGGGAGTCTCTGTGCACTTGCGGGATACTCCTAGTCTTAGCAACTGGATGAATGTAAAGGAGCATTAAGCAAAATTGTTTCTACTCTATAACTAATGTTCTCAACTCACAGCAATAAAACTTTACAATGAGTGCAACTGTTTGTATTCTATAGTTTATTATTATAATTTTTCCTTTTCCATATCTGCAATTCCTGTATTTTGGCATTTTTTGCAGTCCACTTAGAATCCAACATGGAAATCAATGTTTTCTTTATTGGCATTGATTGTTTTGAAATTTAAATGTCATAAACATGCCTTTGTTTTAATTTCTTTAATAAATATGGCTGTCAAGCCAGGATCTTGATGGTTTATTGTGGGTATGTTGTTTACATGAAGAAATCTGTGTTACAAGTTAAACAAAAATTCTATTAAACAATTATATTTTGAATTTAAATAGTTTTTGTCTTGCGTTTACATTAATTTTACATTTGAATAGCCAAAATTACAAGTTTCAGTATTTTAAATGTGATTAATCGCGATTAATCGCGATAATTTTTTAAAAAGGTGCTATTAATTAGTTAATTTTTTTAATCGATTGACAGCACTAATAAAAATAAATGTTAGTGTTTCCAAAAAAAATGAGGCCCCACCCCCAACTCCGCCTCCTAAACGTTAAAGTCACTGATACATTACACTGATACGACAAAAACACACAAATAAAAACATACAAATTCATTCAAATTAGCAACTAATCCATCAAAACATAAAAAAGGAGGAAATATTACACTAAAAAGTAATAAAATAACTTACTTTACGATCCAATTAAAATCTGACATGTTGTCAAAAACGTTAACAATATAGCTTATTAATCAGAAAAACATTGGGAATTCCTTGATCTTAAACCAGTTTTATTGTCAGTTCTAGTACGTTAATACCCATGAGTGACATTTGTGGTGTTTGTTATCCATTATAAATATTTACCATCTGTTTGTTTACAAGCTAGATTTAGCAGTTTCACACTCTGTAGGTTTTCTTGTCATTCTTCACACCTGATGGACAGAACGAGGCCTGAACGAGAGCCTGAACGATTTTTCATAAGCCTTTTCCCTGTCACCACTGCATTATACAATCCAACCCACAATCCTCTGCTCAGCACTGCTGACAGGCACCTCAGCTTTAGAAGATGAAAGAAAGAAATATGCAATTCCCCCCATCTTTATCATAATGCATTCGGGCGATATTAGCATGCGCTGATGTGACTTTGCATAATCCGTGTGTCAGCACACGCCTTTTTCAGAGCGCAAACAAAACAAGTGTGTGCCAAATTGGTTAAATGGCAAACAACTGCTTGAGTAAGGGAAGGAAATTGGCGGTGCTGGGGGCAAAAATAAACATGAGATCGTTCAATTCTGAATGGATTCATAAAAACACATCTTAATACCAGGAATAAGTGCAGCTGCTAAATTTTTGTAAATCTGGATAACTGGATAATAATAACGATCTGATAAAATGTAGGTGGGGCTTGTTTTTGAATACTGTATTTAAATTGGGTTTCTTAAAAAAAGCTGCATTGTTATTGGATAATATTGTTTATAGTTTCTACGATACAATACATTTTCAACACTAAAAAAGGCTGGATTATTTTAACCCTTTTCAGGGTGTAATACGGACTAACCCAGGTTCTGGGTATTTTTTTAAAGTAAATAATAGGACCAAATTTAACCTAATGGTTCATATTTGGGTTTAAATAATCCAGCATATCCTTGAGTGAAGCTAAAATAATTGTATGAAATAATGTAGGCGGCACTTGTTTTAAATGCTTGGTTTTAATTGGTTTGTTGGTTTGTGTTTTTTTTTACATTTTAGAAGTGAAAAATGTTGCTTTTTGCTGAAAGTTGAATTAAATCACGTTTTTCTGTATTATAATTAGTGCTGATGAATTTAACATAACCCAAAGGGACACTTACTTTAAAAAGTAAAAAGAAATGTAAAATAAATAGAAATGTACACAAGAAAAACAAATTATTTTAACCCTTTAACTGCCACACCAAGAAAAACATGGATTGCATTTCTTAACTCTTAATGTTTCTAGTTAACACACTTAATGTTTCTTCTTTTTTCTTTTTCGACACATCCCATAATTTCTAAAATATCAGCCTCTACCAAATGGTTAATATGTTGGTTTATGGTAAAAGTACCAGAATTAATACTGTGAAAATCTGAAAATAAGAAGTGTAAGATTTATTTTTTTATATCAAAATAATCTTTATTTTTTGAAGTATTCCATAAAATATTTTAGATTCTCATTTAACAAATTTTCTTGTTTTTTATTTTTACAGTAGAACCAAAGTCAAGTGTAGTAGTGCAACAGAATTATGTTTGTTTGATTTTTCTGTAAACCAACAAAGCTATATAAGCTCTAAACCATTATTTAAACTACTTCTTTAAATGACTTTAACAGTCATTATTTAAAACAGTCAAAATATGGTCAACCATTTAGCAGTTCAAGGCTTAACTATGACTTGCTTTGAAACACAAAGCCAAACAATTATTGTATATATTTTTTTTCCAGTCAACATAAAAAAGAAATGAAGTAGACAATATCTTTTGATTAAAGTTGAAAAAAAAACTTTTTTATTTATACTGACTGAACATGCTGTTTACACCGGGAACATGCTGTAAATAAACTACATTTTAATATTGTATTACAATTCTTATTTTTTTGATACTGTGGTTATATTTATAACTAATATACTTTTTATTGATTTGGAATAAACAGTGGGTACAGAAAGTTTTCCGGTCCATTTTTAACTCATTGTTATATTGCAGCCATTTGCTAAAATCATTTAAGTTAATTTTTTTCCTTATTAATATACACACAGCAGCCCAGATTGTCAGAAAAACAGAATTGTTGACATTTTTGCAGATTTAAAAAAAACAAACATTGAAATATATATATATATATTTGCATTTGAATATCAGGGTTATTAAACCAAATTTTGCTTTCTTAACTCTTTTGACGTTAAAACATGGTATATTTTTGTCTTAATTTAATATAAAAATTGCATTTTTTTATGCAAAAGAAAAATCTGTCAATGACACATTTATGAAAATGTACAGAAAACATTCTGAACTATACTGTATGTCACCAGCATGTGCCTGTGGCTTCGCACGCAACAATTTCTCAGCATTCAGCTCGACATCCAATAGCAGGTCAGAATTCCTCCAAAATCCTCTGCTCTTAACCAATGAGGAATCCAGAGTTCCATCATAAACCCGCTCAAAGTCAATGCAGCTCTGGCTCAGGGGCGTCACACATTCTTCATAACGTTTACTCGGACTGACAGAATCTTCTATAGAAAACCAATCTGGAAGCAACCCGCAGCCACTGAAGTGGAACTGGATTGAGTTAAGAGATGACATTTTCTTCAAAATATCACATTTGTGACATATCTGGGTCTTTACAGGCTAGAATGTCACCACTTTATGCCCTGAAAAAAAAGTGAATTGTCTATTGTGTGACATCTCTGAACATCAACGGTTGACCTTCTTTCTTTGAGAACTCCATTGGATGTGTGATTTATGCTGAATTATGTAGGGGGGATCGCACAGAACCTGCTATGTTTCATCGTTTTTCACCCCAAATCAAAAGAGGTTAAATTTCGTAGGATAATGACACATATTTAGCACCATTTTCAACCTTTTTATGGGCTTTTTATACATTTCATGTAAATTTATGGACATATCATGAATAAAATAAGCGTAAACATCTAATGAAATGGTTTGCATGCTTATAGATTTGCATTTGGAGAAAGTTAGAGGGTGTGTATTCATCTGACCGTGTTCCCTGCTGGGGTTTATTATAGCCTGGGAGTTATGATAATGAAAGTGAGATGATAATGACTGCTCTGCATTGTCATATAGCAACATGTGCTTTGATGGAAAAATGTCTTTTGGAAATTGGCTCATCTGCTGCTACACAGATACGGTGTATACACTCACCCGCCTCTTTATTAGGCAGACCTGTTCTACTGATTGCTAATGCTAATACCTAATCAGCCAATCGCATGACAGCAACTCATTAAGCCAAGGTCACACTGCACTTTTCGCCCCATAGACTTCCATTCATACGCATACGAATGCGACAGATTGAAAATGCAATCTCATGCGACAAGTTTCGCAGTTCGCTGCATTGCGAAATTCAAGCTTGGTGCACTCTGACCTGCAAAATTCCATCACATGATTGTGTAAGACCAATCAAATCTCAAAACATGACCTCTCTATACAGAAATTAAAAACATGGACCAATTGCTAGCTTTATTTAAGTTTAATTCCCCTCTTTTCGTAGTGCCATACGACATAATTTTGCAGGCTCAAACACTAGTGTGAATGCAGCTTTACATTTAGGCTACATTAACACTAATGCATTTTCAATTTAAGCCATAGCATTTAAGAGGCCATTTGCAATTTAACATTTTCAGCCAAAAGCGTATTGCCTGTTTGTATATACTGTACATGACAACTGAACACGCATAATTTTGAAAATGGGTTTGATAGCGTGCATTTTTGAAAATGCTGCTATTATAGTTTGTGTCAACACGCAATACAGGAATGTTTGAAATTGTGTAATACACATTAATTAAACATAAGTGGGACAAGCACAAACACAGTAAAGGTTGTGTACACAGTAGTTCGAAAGTATGATTTTTATGTCACCGATATTATACAATTTTAAGAGTTCACACTTAACTGATAATCTATAAAGCGTAATTGGCATGCTGTCCTGCGAATGAGCCCTGAGCTCTGAATATACTCGAGCCCGGGGCTCCTTCCCGTTAGAAGGGCGAGAGGGAAGTTCGTGCTCAGGTAGGTCTCGAGAACTCCCCTGCTTGTCGCTGTGCGAGAATTGTATGGTTGTCTTGGGGGATAATTTGGTTTAGTCGATTAGCTATGGTTTATGTTTTTGGACGATGGGAGGAAACCGGAGAACCTATGGGAAACCCACGCGAACACGGGGAGAACGTATAAACTCCGCACAGAAACACCAACTGGCCCAATATTAGCTTGGGCCAGCGGTGTTCTTGCTGTGAGGCAACAGTGCTAGCCACTCACCCACCGTACCGCCCTATCGGCAAAAAAAGGGAGGAAGTAGGCGTGGAAGGGGGGAAGCTTCAAGACGAAGAGAACTGGAGTAAAAAACTCTGGTTATTTATAATTTTATTCGCATCAAATTCAAAGCTTTGACGTTTGCCTACAAAAGGTCTTCTGGCTTTGCTCCTTCTTATCTGCTCTCACTTCTGCAGATTTATGTGCCCTCCAGAAACTTGCGTTCTGTGAATGAACGTCGCCTCGTGGTTCCATCTCAAAGAGGGAAGAAATCACTTTCCCGAACTCTCGCGTTCAATCTGCCCAGTTGGTGAAATGAACTCCCTAACTGCATCAGAACGGCAGAGTCACTCGCTGTTTTCAAGAAACGACTAAAAACTCAACTATTTAGTCTCCACTTCACTTCCTAATCTGCAATTGCCTCTCTGGATATCACACTAACTGTACTCAAAAAAAAAAAAAAAATTACTAATGCTTTCCTTCTTAGACTTTACAGACCTGAAACGTGCCTATAGCACTTATTTATTGTTGCTCTTATAGTTGTGTAAATTACTTCCTTGTCCTCATTTGTAAGCCGCTTTGGATAAAAGTGTCTGCTAAATGACTGAATGTAAATGTCTAAATGTAAATAATGCTTCCGTAATCATCTTATAGGGCAGATTACGGAGCTAATGAGGAGCCAGCTGTGTTGATCATAAACAAGTCATCCTCTCAAAATCAGTTTATAAATAAACCACACTTACAAGCGAATTACAAATATGTACATATATATAAATTAGTGTCGACGACGTTTTTTTGAAATGGATGCGATTTCTTCTGGTGTGGTGATTTTGTTGACAGAACTCCAGTCCACAAATAGCAAGTCATCACATTCCTTCAAGTAATGTTTATTAACAAGGTGACAGTTGAAAATACCTGCGTGGAATACATAAAGGGCTGTTCACATGAAGTATGTTTAGATGCATTTAATGGACATGTGCAATCGTTATACTCACGTCTAGTGTGTTTTGAAGCACCACACACATGTTTTTTAAATTCCATGTGAAGATCAATGCATCTGTGTGAACAATCAGAAGAAATTTAAAGAGATAGCAAATGGTATTACTGAAACATTTTAACTTGACAAAAAAAAAAACTAAAAACTCTCCTAACTTTTTTTTTTAACCCCACATCTAAATTCAAAATTCTAAAAGCTAATTAATTTAATTATTTAAAGCTAATGGTAAAAAGACTCCTAGAGGAAAGACTCCCTGAAGGAATACTTTAGCACCTACCTACATTGGATTTCCAAGAGCTGTCAACTATTAAGATTAAGGTTTTCCTAAACATGCAGAATGGCAGGAGTTTTAAGATTAGTGGACATCTCTGGCTACATTTGAAATCACATGCTTCCATACTATATAGTACGCTAAAATCAGTATGCGAGGTGAGTAATATGTCTGAATTCATAGAATTTAAAAATCAGTATACGAGAAGTACCCAGATGATCTTCTGCTTTCGGCAAGATTCTGAGGTGTGCATCTCATGGATGCTATGCTATTTATGATTTGCCGCAAGAGAATTCATGAATTGGAGGGAAACGCAACAACTGACGCAAGTAGGTAACATGATGATGACAAAATGGCGGATATAGTATGTCAGAGTTTAATTTATACTAATGACATTCATACTGTACTTTTCTAATGGCTGAGTAGTACATTTAAATTAAAATTAATTACCTACTGAGTAGTAGGCAATTCCAGACATAATTTTGCAGCCTTTCTCTTTTCAATTAAGGCATCTAGTGGCGAACTCGAGACAGTATATGTCTGCCGAAAAGAGTTTTAAGCTCTCAATATACAGGCAGATGTGACTCTGAAATTTAAATTTAATTTTCTTTACCCATTTTGTTTAGACGCGAGAGGGGATGGTCGAACTTGATGACACTATTTGGAATTTCCGAACTAGAAATAAGATACATTTTTGTAAATTAGAATGAAGAATCCCAAATCAAGCTAAAATTTGTTTCTGTAATAGCAAATGTAAAAAAAAAACTGTGAACTAATTTATTGTATATTAAATTAAGAGCTTATATAATACATTTATGTAGTACACTCCCTGGTCTGCTTTTTGTCAGTAGATGTCCCATTGGCTTGGACCATCAAGGCTTCATTGGCCTCATGCATTGATGAACCAGTTAGTGGTTGCTTTTCCTCAAACCACAGTTGGTTCTGATTACCTGTAAGCCTTGTAACATGGGTTTGTGCATTCAAAAGCGCTCTTGTTAAAGTGATGCAGAGATGGAAATAGATTGAAGGGTTTTGATGTAATCTCAACGCAAGTGGTCCCAAGAGATGCATTTGATACATCTTAATCCCAGAACGCTGGAAAACAGAGCCTACGATTCTAAAATCATAAACAATCAAGACCGTATTAGATTTCTCAGATGATGTCGTTAGCCGAAAAACAGTAGGTAATGTGTTTTTTTCAAATATTATTTTGCGAAAAACAGCCGCGTTTGATCAAGACGGGCTTTTGAATTACCTGCAAAATGCAATTAAAGTGATTTCCTTCGGGAAAAGCGAACTTCGAAAGAAAGGCCTGATTGCAAACATGTGCTTTACGTCATGTGTTTCGCTCTCCTCCGTGTTGTCGAAAGGTTGTGTTTGGACTGGTGCCCTCGATGGAGGTGTAATCATTCATTGTAGTGCCGGCGTCAGCTTTACTGGAACCAGATGGAGAAAAACTGTGCCTGTGTTTACCTGGATCAGCCGAGAGCGTTACAACCGTCCCTGGCCGACATGTGAAATCTGACCTTGGGTCGGTCCATTCGCACACACACACACACTCAAACATACACACATATATACAGATGTGAATATACACACGTTGTAAAGTAGATCCGGTTACTTGCACATTTCCCTGAGGTCTGGCAGTCTGGCTTTCGGCCAGCTGTCGGCAGAACTGCACGTGATTAACTATAGGCAATACAAGAATGAGAGAGAGAGAGTGAGAGAGAGATATTTATGTCTCCAAACCAGCTGTAAAACCTCTCGCTAGCTGTTTTGCTTTCAATGTGAAACGGCCCCCTCAGCGTAAAACCCCCAATAATATCCACTGACTACATACTCAAACTAGACTACTAGGGGTAATACAGGTTTTATATACATACTAAAGCTAAGTGTATTATGTGCTGCATGTATTATAGTATGGTTGTTAGGGAATGCATACTATAGAATGCTGTAGAATTAACAGTATAGTGACCTAACAAACTATAATAAAAACAGTAGTAAACTTTCACTTTAAGTTGTCCCCCCTAAAAAAAAACTTAAGAATTGTGTTGTTGCAGCCCATTTTAAACAAGTAGTTTGAACAAACAGCATTTTTTTTTGAGTGTACAGTAAACTGTGGTGGATTGTAGTGTAATATTTAGCCATTGAATACTTACTACTGGGTAATTTTGTATATGCTGTATAAGCATCAGTGAGTATTTGAAACCATAAACCAATCTGATACCATCTTTTTAAATGAGACATACAGTATATCCGCTAGTAAGGATGCTCATACTGATGTTGTTAATGCTGTTAAACGTCAGTATAAGCATCGCTACTAGTGGCCATACTCTGTCTCATTTACAAAGATGTTATCTGATAGGTTTATGGTTTCAAATACTCACCGATATTGATGCCAGAGTTTTTGCAGTATTGGCGAATATTTCAAATATTAGTATGGGTATATGAACAACCCTAATTGTTACTATAGTTGTATAACCATAGGAATAGTGAAATACCACAACAGATTAGTACTTTACTGCAGTAAAAAAAAGAATTTAAAGATGATTCATTGGATTAACTCAATTTTTTTTAAAGATAAGTGGTTGTAAACTTTATTTGGGCTGAATTTAAACAAACAAATTAAGTTGAACATTACTAAATTTAATTTGTTTTGTTTAAATACAGCCTATTTGAATTGGTTGCAACTATTTTGCTTCGGTTCAAAAGGAGTGTAGCATGTATAAATTACTTTTTCATCAGGTGAAATGGTTCACAACATGTTACAGGCCATAAAAATATAATGTTTTCTGCAACTATGTGTGTTATAAAGCTAAAAACTGAATTCTTATTCTTATCAGTGTATTTTTCCATCATGCATTATTTCCTATTTAAAAGCTCTTTTCTGAAATCGACAACATTACATTGTTTAAAAATTACACTTACCTTATAAAATTGTGTCTATAAATACCTTGTCAACTATGTTAACATTCCATACTTTGCCTTTAAATTGATGGCTTTATCTCCGACAGCTATGTAAGGAACAGGAAATTATGTTATTTCCCCCTCACTGATAAGATCTGAAGCACCAAATGGCCTTTGTGCTCCTGAGAAAACATTTTCACCTGAATATTTCTTGCACCAATACTTATTTAGTAAAACGTCAATACTGTTACCACTTTATTAAAAATGTAAAAAATTAATTCAATTCAATTCATCTTACTTTCTGTAGCTCAAGTTTTACAATGTAGATTGTGTCAAAGAAGCTTAAAATGGAAGTTCTACTAAATTGAAACTGTGTTAGTCCAGTTTTCAGAGCTGAAGTTCAGTTTAGTTCAGTTCAGTGTGATTTAATTTTCACTGCTGAAAGCCCAAACGCTGAGGAGCAAAACTATCAATGAACAGCTTCGCAAGCCCCAAATTGTTCATCCATCACCCTGTGGATCCTTTAATCGTCTTTTATTGTGATTTCATTACTGCCATTTGCTCTTAGCATTTATGCTAGCAAGTGAGATAAAAACTTAAAAAATGGTCAACTTTGTTATTATTCAACTAGCATAAGAGTTGAAATATTACTAAAATATATATTTTTCTTTGTTAAAAGTAAAAAAAGAGTTTATAAAGTTTGTTTTCAATAAGATATATAAAATAATTTTCGTTAGTTCTTCAGCTAAATGTTCTGAAATGCAAAAATGAATCTCTAATTATAGATGCACACACAGCAGGATGAATAAGTATCGAACACGTCAAAATTTATCTCAGAAAACATGTTTCTAAAGGTGCCCTTGACTTGAAATTTTTCCCGGATGTTGGTAACAACCAAGGAAATCCATATATGCAAAGAAAGCGAATCTAATTAGTTTACAAATTAAGTTATGTGTAATAAATGACACAGGGGAAAAGTATTGAACACATGAAGAAAGGGAGGTGTAGAAAGGCAGTGAAGACCCACACAGCAGCTGAAATCTCTCAGTAGTTATTCAGCAACTTTCTGCCCTTCCTCATGTCAAATTAATATTAGCTGCTTCAGTCCAACATTTAGCAGATGATGAAGACGAAACCAAAGTGAAGATTTCATCAAGATAATGATCCAAAACACTGCCAAGTAACCTCTCAAATGCTTTCAGAAAAAGAAAATCAAGCTGTAGAATGGCCTAGCCAATAACCCGATCTGAATCCAATAGAAAATACAAAATAAAGATCAGATTTAATAGATGAGCCCTGTGAACAGCTCACACCTGAGCATTTCTTGTGACTTCATTCTCCATATCTCATCACCAAAAAAAAGGCTTTTATATAAAGTATTAAATACATTTCAGTAGTTCAGTACTTTCTTCTTGTGTCATTTCATTTGTTACACGCAACAAGTTTTTTCTGATATGTTTATTTTTGTTTTATTTTTATGTTTATATTGTTTGTTTTTTTACCAAAATCGAGTTCAATTCCACATCAGCAGCTCCTTTAGAAATAAAATATTCAGGAAAAAACACAACATGTTCAATACTTATTTTTCCCGCTGTATTGTACCTTGTTGACCAGCTTAGACTGTTTTAATTTTTTTTTTAGGTCAGGCTTGGGCATTCGTTCTTTATCCTGCACTCTTTTCTAGGTATTTGAGGTTTCTCATAAAAGCTTTGTCACGTAAACTGCTCTCACATGGCACTTTTAACTGCTCGTAGTGGGTCTCTTTATCTACCTGTGTGGCCAGAGGAGCTGTGCGTGTTATACAGACGCTGCCTGCGACCATTAACAGTGAGTCTGGATCAAAGTCTGCTCTTGATAGGTGTAGGATTTTTAGGATTTTCACTTTCATGTGGTTCATTGTGGCGTTTTGTCCCACTGTGCCAGCTGGGAACCGTTTGGTACCGTCTGGGTCAGCGTAAGTCGTTTTATGGGTCAACAACATCACACGTAATCTCAACTTTTTTTTTTTTTCAGACTTTGTCGTATACTTTTGTTTTGTATTTCCCAAATTTGTTTCATTATTGTTTTAAGTTTTTAGGAAGCAGCACACTCTACACTCTAATAATGTTCAAATATATAATTTAATATAATATATATAGTAATATAATAACTTTTAAAGTTTACTTAACAAGGAGATTTGGTTACACTGCGAGTTAAAGAAATGTAAAAGACAACATGTAACAGTATTTGCAAGCGACATATTTAATCTATTTAGAGTTATATAAAATAATGTAGAAATTAAACGTTTCACTGTTTTTATTTTAATCTATAGTTAGTTAATCTTATGTTGACTCCACACTTTTATACAGGAAAGGCACTATATGCTCTTTAGTTTTTTAAAACATATTTTGTTTAGTCTATAAATATTATGAATATTGTTCAAAATACAAAATATATAAATAATGTAAACATTAAAGAGCTAATTTTCATTCCCTCACCAACCAAATGTTTAATATTTAATATGTTAAAGACACACTGTACAATGCAAAAACAACATGAAATGGCATCGGCGAGCAACACATGTAAATTCTGTAATGCAATTAAATGTTGATTGCCTATTTCATTCATTTTAACTGTTGATATACTGTATGAAGTAGCACGTCATGATTTTGCCAGGTACGATGTGATCCTGGATTAACATCTTTGTAGATCCTAGAACATCATTTTTGTTCTATCATCACCTATTTCCTACCCATAAACCCAACCAGAACTGTTGTACTGGGAGAAAGTGACACTGACACTGGGTGTGGATCCAAATGCAGGTTTATTAGGATGGTCAGGCAAGCAATGGTCAACACAGGGGCATATATACAGGCAATTCAGAGTTGTAAGCAAAATAACAAGCAGATGGTCTCAAGGCAGGCGGCAAACAGGATTAAACAAATAAACGAGGCGAGGATCAAAAACGCGGCAAAACAAGACTAAGGAAACCACGTTGTAGTGTCATTAAAACAGTAGACAAGTCTCAGCCACATTGTGTGTGTTTGTGCTGTTCTTATAATTCAAGTAATCCAATGGTGACTTGGAGCAGGTGAGTGTGTGTTGCATGATTGGGATCTGCAGTCCATAAACTGGCAGATTTGTAGTTCATGTGAATGGAAGTGTTTACCAGCGATCTCTGGTTGTTAGATCGCTGGTGATCGTGACAACTGTAAATTATTCCCAAAATCAGAGGGGAATAATCGTTAGATAGCAGTCATGTAGAAGTGCATAAACCTAACCATAAGCCTAAACTTAACATAAAAGATAAACATATCCTTTAATTCTGATTGGCTGATTGGAAAGTTGTTCTAGGATCAACAAAGGTGTTAATCCAGGAACATGTCCTCCTTGATTAAATCAGGTTGGCGGTATGAACTACACGTTATTTATGAAATATCGTCATTCAGTATGCCTAGTAGTCTGTACACGTTGCCTATTTGATTTGCAATAACGTTTTGCAACGGCAGAAAGTCTTGAGTTGCAGCATATTTCTTAAGCTCTCCTAGAGGAAAGTATGTATTTATGCTGTGTATGCCCTGTGTATGTGTGTGTGTGTGTGTAGATGCAAACGTGAGCATGTACACAGTGTTCTTAATCACCCTGTCAAAAGCCTGCAGGTCTGCATGCTGTGACTCTTATCACAGGGTGTTTATTAGCGCAGTTTGTGTGGACGTGCATGTCTGTTGGTGTGTTCAAGTCATGTCAGATAAATCACATTTATGAGTTGAGCACAAAAGGACACCACAATAAAGTTATTATTTTGGGTGGGAAACTGCAAATATACCATATTTACAATGTCTATTTTGCTAGCTTAGCACACATTGTTAGTATTACACATTGTTCTAACTACATGTGCCACTACACACAATAAAAGGTGTCTTTTTCATGTTAAAACTAGTTTTTGTCCTAATCATCTACAACAGTAACATCTAAAATTTCTATTTTATAAACTATATTTCCATCTCTATTTCCAGTAGAAACTATATTTTTATTTATGTTTCCAACACCGCAGCAAAAAAAACAGCACAAACTACTTGGACAATGATCACCTCAGGTAAAGATTATGTGCTTTATTTAATGTCCAATGCGACCAATGTGAGTTTGAACACCAATTTACCTGAAATTTATGGCAACAATTGAAAGGAGCAGCAGATAGTTTACCTCAGATCTTGAAAATAAAATAACTATCAAACGGTTTGAAAATGAAAGTCAAAACTGTGACTCAACAACATCAGTCACACAGCATGTACTTTTAATAATGGTAAATAGGTTTAAAATGTATTGATTGGATTATAATCCTTACCATTACATTGAGAGGGCAGTGTCTGATAATTAAATAAACGGTATTTAAATGTTTCAGTTGTTTCGCTTTATGATTGGTGCGAACCGGCAACTTGCTTGTCACTGAATCTTGTCGCATGTAGTTAGTACACTAATAGTTAATATGTGCAAGTTAATCCACTGAAAAAAGTTTGTTTTGGTAACCTTTAAATCTATATCCGACCCTTTTTCTGCGCTCTGGATGATATTGATGACGTCAGTTTGATGGCTTGGGGGAAATATGATTAGCCACGCCCCATCTGACCTTATTTTTACTGCGAGTGAAGGATGAGAGGAGCTCAAAAATATAAAACCCCTATCCCCTACTCAATATTCCATTTCAGTTGGAAATACTTAAAACTGCGGCCCAGGCTCATTCTGAAAACGTACCCTTGTATACATTTCTGAAGAGCGCCAAATACTTTCCAGCAGCAAGGTTTTTTTCAGTTTAAGTTTTCGCCAATTCACCAGAGGCTGCTGTAAATGCTTTTTGAGACCCCAAATTTCTCTCGCTAGAGCTTATTTGCACCTGCTCTTCTCACGTAAATCCACCAGAGGCCGCTATCAAGTGACTGACTAACTGACCAATTGAGCGTTAACCCAATCAACCCCTTCCCTAAACCCAACCAACAGTGTTTTCAAAAAGCACTGATTGACCAGCGCCCGCCATCTTCCCTAAACCCAACCGACAGTGTTTTGAAAAGCAATCCAGAAAAAGAAAAGCCCACTGATCTTTACCACGTTTTAAGATTTTACTACATTCTCACCCTGTTATTTACTTATTTTATAAAATTTTTTGGCTTTTGTTTTTGTCTCACCTGCTTTCTGGAACCATTCTTTGGCAGACTCGTACCCTGTCTTTGAGGTCAACTACTCCCTGCGTTTCAAGTCCACAGATGTCCATGGCGAGCTACTGAACAAACTGGTATTGGCAAAAAAGCTGTCCAAAGTAGTGATGGGTCGTTCATAAACGATTCATTCATTTTGAACGAATCTTCAATATGACTCAGGAACTACGAGTCCTCTCAGAAAGTGATTCGTTCATCCACGTGTGCGCACATTTGTGCAGGTGATATCGTTCATTTCAAATCTTGAGTCGTTCATCGCGGAAAGGCAGAAGCCAATCATATGCGTTTAGAGCCGGAAAAAGAATTGATCCGTTCATCTCTCGAGTCCTCTATCGGGTTTGAGTCATTCGTTCCTCACGGGCCAATGATATGCGTTTAGAGCCGGAAAAAGAATTGAATTAAAAGGTGAACTAATTATCATGGCTCCTATCTACTCAGACTGTGTACATTGGTTAAGATTATATGTGACTGTCAGTGTAACATGAATGAATTACTGACATTTGAAGACACGAAGAGTTGAGCTGAGCAAAGAGACAACAATACCTTCATAGACAAAAGAGCAGGTAAACATTGAATTACTATTTTCTCCTTATAGTATTCTATTTATGACTTATTTGTCGTGTGATCAACCTTTTGAGCTTATCGTAGATGTGTTTGGAAGCAATTCGTAACATTTTAATAATATTTTGGCAAATTGAATGAAATGACTCGAAAAAATATTGATGAACGAGACTCAAAGATCCGAGTCAGTAAAATTACCCGGACTTCCCATCACTAGTCCAAACGGAGTTAAGCGGTCAGCTGCAAGCATGAAAAAGAATGGCATCATACTCATAACATTTGTTTTAAAGATGAAATGTAGCCAAATGTACTTCTGGCTTTTTAAGATTGTAAAAACTTAAAACACACCTGATGTGAGTTCTTTGCTCTTCATTTTCTAGAAACAGAGTTACAAACCCTACTGTAAGTTCTTGTAATTTATCAAAAGAAGGTACACCTCCCTGTGCTGAGGGAAGTGACTTGAACGCACATGCCTTGAACGTCATAACTATGACTTGTCAAATCATAAGTACAAACATTCCTAGAGGACTTGAATGGTGCATGTGTGTGTGCGCACGTAAAAACACCTCAGTTGGTTTGTTCAAGTTGAGTGAACTAATCTCCTGCAGGGGCAGAAGAAGAGAATATATTTCATTTAACTGAAAGGAAAGTTTTGAATAGTGTTAAATTGTTTGTCCTTTGTAAAAAAAAAAAAAAAAATCCTGGCAGGGTCCAATTACCCATCACGTGTCCGGTGAGCTGTTTTGATTAATGACACTTTTCATCTCAAATATGGGTGCCAAGAGTGCCGGTTAGAAATAAAATGAAGAATCTCAGATCAGTTTAATAATTGAATCATTAAAAGGTGTATAAATAAATCCTGTTATTTTGGTGCTTTTCTTTGTTTTGTTATTATGTAAAATTTCATCGTCAGACAGTGTGGGGCTGTGATATATAATGACAAAATGCCTTTGGGGTAGTGGTATTTGTGTTAAGATCAGACTTTGATTTTGACTAAAATCGTCTGACCGCACTGTCATACAGACAATGATAATCCAGATGAGAATTTCTTTAACAGGAATCAGCTAAAGCTAATAAGTCCCTGACATTGCAGTTGCTTTGCTTATCTTTAAACTCCCGCTAAAATGAGCCATGGTCTTCTCTCTGTCCAATGACAGTTGTGTTTTTCATTTGTAAGCGAAGGAGGGTTTAGCTTGACTTGAGGCGAAAGTTGATGGTTTCTACCACGTGTGGACTGTCCAGCGGCATTTTTTTACACTTGATTTCAAGAGTTCACACTTAGCTGATGATTGATTATAAGCAAGTTTGGCATGCTGTCCCGGGAGAGAGCCCTGAGCTCGAAGGTTCTTGAGCCCTGGGCTCCCTCCCGTTTGGAGGAAGAGAGGGGAGCCTCGAGCTCAGGTAGATCTCGACAACTCCCCTTTTTATAATAGCTAAAGATTAAGATTGAAGGCTATTAAAAGATATGCTGCATTATTAGATTACCTGTATTAAAATTTAGATTTAACGATTAACTTGTTGTACATGTTTTTGGAATGTGGGAGGAAACCGGAGAACCCGGGGAAAACCCACGCAAGCACGGGAAGAACATGCAAACTACACACAGAAACGACCACCGGCCTGTTAAGGAACTAGAACCGGTGACGTTCTTGCTGTGAGGCGACAGTGCTAGTCACTGAGCCACCGTGCTGCCCTATGGAGGGAAAGGTGAAAAGGTAGGGGTGGAAGGGGGGATTCTTCAAATCGAAGATGACTGTAGTGAGAAAACCCTGGCTCTTTATAGTGGTTAGGAATGGCCTGATTGGTGGATCAAGCATGCTAATGCAGGACCAGCCGTGTTCAATCATAATCACGTGCTCCTCTCGAAATTAGTTTATGAATAAACTTCACTTCAAGAGTTCACACTTAGCTGATGATTGATTATAAGCAAGTTTGGCATGCTGTCCCGGGAGAGAGCCCTGAGCTCGAAGGTTCTTGAGCCCTGGGCTCCCTCCCGTTTGGAGGAAGAGAGGGGAGCCTCGAGCTCAGGTAGATCTCGACAACTCCCCAAAATGCTCCGCTCGGGACAGCAGCCGCGTATTTGAAGAACCCCCCAAAAGGCACAGGAGATTAATGCCATATCCGGCTGCTGAAAAGTGATTCAGAAATAGCTTGGAGGAGCAACAGAGACTGGTGTGGGTGTAAAAATTAACTGAAAGTGCTTATGTATGACTATGTGTGCTCCCGGGTTCTGTTAATTGTAAGGACCAGCGGGAGAGTAAGTGGGGTAAGTGTAAAGGTTTAAAACATATGTGGTGAGTTTCGTAAAGGTTTAGTATAGTAGTGATGGAAAATAAAGCTGTAAGGTTCTGCGGAGCTGTAGCTGCAGATGAGAAGCGGTTAACTGATTAACCGCTTTGGCAGTCCAATGGGGAGTGTGTCAGTAGTGGTATGGATAAATGGTAGTGTGCGTGAGCTCCGGTGGAGCGACACTGCTGCAGCAGTGGTGCAGGGGGGGATGAAGCTCGGCTGAGCGTCTCTGCGACTGCAGAGGTGCGATGGTAGTCAGTACTAAGGGGAAGAATACGCTTCTGCAGCAGCGTTTTAACTGCTTTAGCAGTGCTGGGAGTGACAGAAGTGGTATAAGTGTAATGGAAGTGTGCATGAGCTCCAGCAGAGCGTCACTGCTGCAGCAGTGGTGCAGGGGATGTAAATGATGCTCGGCTGAGCGTCTCTGCTGCTGCAGAGGTGCAATGGAAGTCAGTATTTGTAAGGGAAATACGCCTCCGCAGGGACGTTTAACTGCTTTAGCAGTGCTGGAGAGTGTATCAGTATTGGGTTGCTAAATGAAAGTGTATATGCGCTCGCTGAGCGTCACTGCTGCGGCAGTGATGTGGAGGGGAGTGATGCTCGGCTGAGCGTCTCTGCGACTGCAGAGGTGCGGTGGTAGTCAGTCCTAAGGGGAAGAATACGCTTCTGCAGCAGCGTTTTAACTGCTTTAGCAGTGCTGGGAGTGACAGAAGTGGTATAAGTGTAATGGAAGTGTGCATGAGCTCCAGCAGAGCGTCACTGCTGCAGCAGTGGTGCAGGGGATGTAAATGATGCTCGGCTGAGCGTCTCTGCTGCTGCAGAGGTGCAATGGAAGTCAGTATCTGGAAGGTAAATACGCCTTCGCAGAGACGTTTAACTGCTTTGGCAGTGCTGGAGAGTGTATCAGTAGTGGATTGCTAAGTGGAAGTGTATATGCGCTCGCTAAGCGTCACTGCTGCGGCAGTGATGTAGAGGGGAGTGATGCTCGGCTGAGCGTCTCTGCGGCTGCAGAGGTGCGGTGAAAGTCAGTTTCTAAAGGGAAGTGCGCTTTGGAGAGCTGATTAACAGCTGTGTAGCAGATAGGAATCAGACACAGTAGAGCGACTCTGTGGCTGCAGGGGTGCATAGGTATTCAGAGTCTGGTGCATTATATGTGTGAAAGCAATACATGTTCCCGCTAAGCCTTTACAGCTGTATTATAGCGGGGAGTGTGGTGATGGAAAATAAATTGATACTACAATGCAATGTAATTAAGTGGAGCTGCTGTAAAGGTGTGATGGTGGTCAGTATGTAAGCAATACGAGTTCCCGCTAAGCCTTTATGGCTGTATTGTTGCGGGGAGTGTGGTGATGGAGAATAAATTGATGCTACAATGCAATGTAATTAAGTGGAGCTGCTGTAGAGGTGTAATTGTAGTCAGTATGGAAGCAATACGAGTTCCCGCTACGCCTTTACGGCTGTATTATTGCGGCGGAGTGTGATAATGGTAAAATTTTTTGAAAAGTGTACATGTGAGCTTTTAAAGAGCTTCACTGCTGTGGCAGTGGGAGCTTGGGGCTACCCCTGTGGGAGTCCGAGCTGCAGAGAATGAGTGCAAGTGAAATTAAAAAATTATGAAGAGAAAGAGAAGGGAAGTTTAATAAAATAAAAAGGAAAGTTTAGTAAAAATGAGTCCTATGCAACTAAGACAGAAAGTAGGAAGAACAGACAGAGTCGTGCTGCTTGGAAACTAGGTTGAAGTCTGCAACCGAGAATCAGCTGGGCTTCTCTGAGGAAATATTGGCTGAGGCAAATTGAGGATTTAGAGGTGTTAGAGGACCAATGACAGAGTTTATATCTGTTGTTGGAAGACTGTTCAGGCAGGGCGTCACTGCTGCAGCATTGGTGCAGGGGAAAAAATAATCTCAGCAGAGCTTCTCTGCAGTTACAGAAGTGCAATAAAATCAGTGGTGCAGAGAATTAAGGCTAAACAGCCGTCTCTGCAGTTGCAGCTCAGGCAAAGCTTAACTGTTGCAGCAGTGGTGCAGAGGGAGAATAAGGCTCGGCAAAGCGTCTCTGCAAGAGCAGAGGTGCAGTGGTACTCAGTATTAGAGTCTCACACGGAAATACTAAGTACTATTAGCAGTGATATTTAGAGATGAAAGTGAAAAAGGGGCTCAGCTAGAGCGTCACTGCAGTTGCAGTGATGTTAATGGGGTGTATAGTTAAGTGGAGCACCTAAACAGTCGATATTAGTAAGTTTTGAGTGCTCCCGCAGGGACGTTAAATACTGCCTTTAGTGATATGTAAAGATGAAGGTGAATAAGGCATATGCTAGAGGGTCACTGCGGTAGCAGTGGTGCTTTGGGTGTGCAACTCTGCGGAGCATTTCTGCGGCTGCAGTGGTGTAGTGGGCCAGTATGGAGGCAACTTGTGCTCCCGCAGAAGCATTTACTGCTGTATTAGTGCGGGGAGTGCAACGATAGTGGTATTTAGAAAATTTGTAAGTGTATGCAAGCTCATTTAGAACGTTCCTGTTGCAGCAACTGAAACTCAAGACAACCCCTGAATTGGTCGGAGCTGTGGTGAATGAAAGTGAATAGAAGTATAGGATAGTTTAAATTTGGAGAGAAAAAGTTAAAGCTAGAAAAACAGGGAAGGGTAGTGAAGGAGCTCCTATGTTAAATAGGAAGGGAAATAGGAAGGAAATGACAGAGTCATACTTCATACCCAATAATGCATGATGGTGGAAGTTGGCTGGAGAGGATCGGCTGGGCTTCCCCGAGGTGGTATTGCTCTTCTGTGGTGTAAAAATGCTAAGAGGTTTAGAACCAGGGCCGGAGTGGGACACCTTTTCAGCTCTGGAGTTTCAAGCCTCAGACCGGCCCACCTCAGTTCACGACTGACTATATTAAAATAAGTAAATAAATATTTCCAAATCAGTTTCTAATGGCACTATCATGTCTTTTTTTTTTTTTTTTTTTTTTTTTTTTTTTTTTGAGAAAACGGCTGCTTTAGAACTTCAAATGTTCTACAACCCTAACTGTATTATATGTCTTATCAAAAAATGAAAACACTAAATTACTCTAGCAAGGATCGAACCCAGGTCCGCAGCGTCTTAACCTAACGTGCCAACCACTCGACCACAACAAAAGAGAAAAGTTGTGGTAAAATAATGAATAAAAAGCTGTGGTCAAGTAAATGAATTAAAAAAGTGTCACTGCTGAGAGCAACAGATTCTGGAGCTAGGGACACCGGCCCTCGCGGCCAAAAAAAAACAGACCGGCCCACCGGGAATTCTCCCGGTCCTCCCGATTAGCCAATCCGGGCCTGTTTAGAACAGGTGTGTGGGGGAACGGATATCATCCTGCATCCCTTCATCCTGCGAAGATAGATCAGATATGGTTAGGTGTATCGTTGGATTGAAATGTCATACTTAGTTCAGAAGACTTAAATTATAAAGGCTAGTGTGAATATGGCATCGAGGGTGTGGGCTATGTGAGTGGAAAAGTGTCATTTGCAAAGAGTGTAAATGTATTTAGAAATGGATGTGGAGTGTAATAGGTTGGATGAGGGTCAGCTTCTGCAACCAGCTGACATGATCTCTGAAATGAGAAAAACAAGAGAGAATCAGAAATGACATTACAACATGGTACATGTATGGCAAACACAATGAATTATTTTAGCTGATAACCATGCGGGGCGTCTTAATAAGAGCATGGGCAACTAAGTGTGGAAGTGCCTGTGTTAATGCATGGTACGAAGCCTCATTGTCGCAACGAGCAAAGAAAGTAGAGGTAGGCATTTGTCCCTCCTAAGGATGGCATATTAAATGGGAAATCTGCTCGACTAGTGATCCTGATGTACCTCTTGAAGACAGGGTAGGTGGAATTATAGTGGAGTTTAAACCCCTTGGTTTGTATCTAACGCAGAGTCAATTGATGAAACATCGGACATGTCAGAAATGTCCTCCTCTCATTCGTGGAAGTCAAAGCAGGAAGTTTGTTTCTTTGCTGTTTTCACATCTAACCAACTTGCCATTATAAGCTTATGGCTTATAAGTGTATGGACATGAGTCACTGGGGCATATTACGATTGGACTTCTATGCCTAATGCATTGAATGTTTTTCAGTAGCAGAGTAAACTTTTTAGAAGTTAAACTGCTATCAGATGTGGCAGTTTTTTTTTTTTTTTTTTTTTTTTTTTTTTTTTTTTACATTTTATAATTATTTATTTTCTTTATTATTTATTTATGTATTTATTTATCATCTGCCAACATCGAACCCTGAACTTAAAATTAATGTCACTATTTAGTAGTAATTGTGTAAATGTAATGATAATCATTCATGAGCTTGTCATGAGAGAGGGTGGGACCATCTCAAATTTTTGAGAGTTCATTGGATGGTGACGCTTCTCCTTTCAGCTATTGGCTCGAAGGAGTGTCAATCAAAGTTGCAGAAAAAGGCTGGCGGCCATTTTGTTTGCCAGAGAACTAGTGTTATGATTGGAGATGCTACTCTATTGAATGCACCACAGCGACTAGTTTGGAGGATTAACATGGATGTTTATCAATGTATGCATAAGTTGTGGACTGATGTTTTAAGGATTGGATTGTCTACAACCTTGATTGAGAGGTGAGTCATTCTATTCACGCTAGAATCATCCTTTAAAGATGGATGTTTAATCTTAGTTGTAGTTTGTGAGGCTTCCCCTTAAAAAGTGTCATGTATGTTACCGCTGGTGCACCCCTAGAAGAGAGTTCAGCTTGAATCGCAGGCATTGAGAGTTTAGGCAAAGTTCATGGATGGTGATCGAGTTTTTACTGTGATCTTGTTGGAGAATTGGGTTGAAGACACAGAGATTGCATTGTGTGAGGCAATTGAAGTAGAAGGTTGAGAAGTTGTAGTTGGATAAGTTGGTGTAGCTGGAGAAGTTGATGTAGCTGGAGAAGTTGATGGATAAGTTGATGTAGCTGGAGAAGTTGTTGTTGTTGGAGAAGTTGATGTAGCTGGAGAAGTTGATGTAGCTGGAGAAGTTGATGTTGTTGCTGGAGAAGTTGTTGTTGGAGAAGTTGATGTAGCTGGAGAAGTTGTTGTTGTTGGAGAAGTTGATGTAGCTGGAGAAGTTGTTGTTGTTGGAGAAGTTGATGTAGCTGGAGAAGTTGATGTTGTTGCTGGAGAAGTTGTAGCTGGAGAAGTTGATGCAGCAGCAGTAGCAGTAGCAGTAGCAGTAGCAGTAGCAGTAGCAGTAGCAGTAGCAGTAGCAGTAGCAGTAGCAGTAGCAGTAGCAGTAGCAGTAGCAGCTGATGCAGAGCAGTGTATTCTTCAAATCGAAGATGACTGTAGTGAGAAAACCCTGGCTCTTTATAGTGGTTAGGAATGGCCTGATTGGTGGATCAAGCATGCTAATGCAGGACCAGCCGTGTTCAATCATAATCACGTGCTCCTCTCGAAATTAGTTTATGAATAAACTTCACTTATTTTCAACTCGAGAAAACATGTAGCAAAAGGAAAAGAGACAAGCATTTGCCAAATGCCTTTTTAAAAAGCTATTTAAATTGTGCATATTTTTAAATGATTTATAAATTCACGTTTTTATTTAATTAATCAGCATTTTAAAAAATAAATTAAATAAACATTTATAAAACTGTCTATTTATAAATGTTAAAGTTATATTTAAATGCAGTGATTTATTGCTTTACTAAATGACACTTAAAAACACATTTTAAATAAATACATTTAAATGTCGATTTATTTGTTCATTAATTGTCCATTTAAATTGTGATTTATTTATACACCTTTTAATGATTCAATTATTAAACCAATAATTTGATTCTTCATTTTATTTCTAACCGGCACTCCTTGTCCTCCATACTCAAAATGTGTTTTTGAATAAATAGTTTTAAATAATTTAAGTTCTTAAAAACAAAAATTCAACGACTTGCTCATTGTTTCGTTCCTAAATGAATCAACTTTGAACGAATCAATTGAATCGCTCAAAGACAGACGCTTGACACCACCTAGCACACATATATGTTGTTTATATTGTTAGGTCTCAGTTTTATTGCATGTTTCGACTTTAAAGCATGCCGTTTTACAAACAAAATATGCTAAAACTACATTGTTACATAATCATCTGATTCCTATGATAATAAAACTACCATCTAAGCACTAAGGAATTCAGTTGAGTAGCAGCGACTGAGTATCCTGTTTGATATCAGCCCAGAGGCTTAGTCATTCCATAAATCACTTTTAATGCTTGTAATAGGCTGTATAAAGTGTGTTTTATCCAGTGGCTGTCTTCTTTACAGATGGAGCAAGGCATTGGATTTAAAAAGGGAAAATATGAATTGTTTGAGACTTTTTTGTTTTTTTCCAAGTCTAGATTAAAATGTTGGGGTGATTGTGCTTTCTCTGTAGCTGCTCCAGGATTTTAGATTGATTTGTGCATATCCATTAGATTGGCATCATCTTTGTTTTTTGTTTTTTTATCTAATCCTATTCCTAAGTTACAAATGGTCCTGTTTGACAAAGCATTTAGCATTGTCTTTAGTATGTTACTATTTTTCACATAGACATTTTTTCTTTATACTCGTTCTAATTTAAATAGTTATTTTTGTTGTTTATGTCTTCTACTTGTCGAAGTTAGTTATTGTTAAGCACACCGTAACCTGAAAAACACCTCTACTGTATTTTTAACGGTAGATTTCTGGCAACCACAGCTGCCAGTTTTTTACCGTAAATTTTACAGTTCACTTAAATATACTGTAAACTGAAAAACATCTCTATCGTATTTTTAAGGGTAGATTTCTGGTAACCACAGCTGCCAGTTTTTTTTGCTGTAAATTTTACGTTTTTTGCGACCGTAAACTGAGAAAAAAAATTAGACTGTATTTTTAACGGTAAATTTCTGGCAACCACAGCTGCCAGTTTTTTACCGTAAATTTTCCGGGATTTTGTTTACAGTGCACATTAGTCAGTATGGGTTGTTTTTAACCCTGTGTGCTGTTGGGGATATTTTCATCCACTGCAGTGATTTTTGAGTCTTAATGTGGCCACAACCTTCTATGTGTTTCAGCAAATGGAATGATTTTTGGTGGCACATCTTATTTTTTACACATTTTGGCAAAATACATTGAACGTTTTCAAAAATTCAACAATATACTCTGAACAAATTGACTACCCTTTCGTTATGTTTGTGGCTGTTTTTGCCCCATTGACTTTCATTATAATGACTTTTTTTATTTGCAAAGCCGTGACACCATATGATCATGCATTTTTGATTGTTGCTGGGTTTTCCTGTTGAATTTTTACTGATGATCATAAGTTTGAGTGAAAAAATGCTTAGTTTCAGCCTTCTATACGGAGTTTAGTGTATGTGTGTTAGAGTGTGAGCGAGAGAGAGACCTTCGCTCACTTTGATATGTCCAAGAAAAAAAGCACCTCAGCTCTTAGAACACAGTAAACATAGTAAGTGTGTTAATGTACACACTATAATCTGCTGTTTTTCTCCATAGAACTCGACATATGAAAGCCAGAATATTTTCACACAGGCCTATCGAAAGGGTTAATGCTGCCAACTGATGATCAGCTGTAAAACATCACGTTTTACCTCTTCTCAACAGGGAACAATCAGGAATGCATGATTATATGCTGTCATGGTTTTGCAATCAAAAATCTTGATTATAATGGAAGTCAATGGTGCAAAAACAGCCACCAACACAATGAAAGGGTACATTTGACCAGTACACAAGGGTTAATTGTACTATATAAAGAAGCTGTCATTGTCACAATAGCTATGTTAGATGGGAATATATTCATTAAATGTGTTTCCATCATAGTTTGTGTATTTTTTCTTCTGTTGCACATTTTTTATGTACATTTTTAAAAATGTACGTGCATCTCGGCTTTTCCATTAAGCATCTTTCTGTGCGATATTTCCAAATGTGCATAAAAATAGATAGATGGAAACACTGCTAATGACTTCAGAGGACTTAAAATCCAATGCACACATATAGACCCATATAAATCCATATAGACACATATAAACATATAGACCTCATTTATACTTACATATGGAAAGAATATAATTCTTCACGAACTTCAAGCACCCTCTTATGAAAAAGAGAGTTAAACCATAGTAACCCCAAATTAGCCATGGTTTTAAAACGCTAATCATGTCCTAAAACTGCTCCAATACACAAAAGAACATGATTACTACACTGTTACTATAATAATACCATAGTTAATCATCATAAGGGATGGAATAAATAAAAGGGGTGGTTAAATGATGAAAGAATTAATGTTTTGGCAATTACGCATTTCTAAAATAAAACCTTAATCCAACAAGTTTGAACAAGTGTCTGAAAATATTGAAATACATCCAGTGTTTCCTCAAAGGCTCGAGCGTCTGACACCAGCTGCAGAGGACACGCTGTGAATCTCGGATGACACACACAGCTCTCCTCTAAAAATACCCCCTTTCTCAGGAAACATCACATCATAAACATGCACGCCACCGGGGAGTATTCGTGGCCCATTCTATCCGTTCACTGAGGTAACTGAAAAAAATGCGTTGTGTAAATACTTAACGTTCTTTCGTCTTGGTTTGTTTTAACATCACAATTTGATTAGATTCGCTCTGAAAAGCACGAACGAGTTGCTTCGAGATTTTCCGATAAGTTGTTTACGTAGTCACTGGTTTGTTTTAACATTACAACTTGATTAGATCTGCTCTGAATAGCACAAGCGAGTTGTTTTGAGATTTTCCAATAAGTTGTTTACGCAGTTCGATTTAGCGCGAGTGTTTGTTGTGAACGATTCATTTGAATACTCTTCCGAAATCGGAAAATGTGTAGCAAATGAGTCATTTCATTTACCCTCGTAATAAACAATGTTGTTTTCCTCCAAGTAGAGCATGAAATTCCTGTTGTGTTCCAGCTAGCCTAGCATGTTGACAGAAACCTTTTTTCTTTGTATCTCACTGTGGTAAAGTTGGTTTTATATTCACACATTGAGACTTTCTGCTTAATAATATAATTTCAGAAAAGCATTCCTTGCAAATTCTAAATAGTGAAATTATGATAGCAGCCAATGGCTATCAAAGTACAACATTGTTCACAGTCAAATAAATAGTGCTAAAAGTCCATTGCATTCCAACTGAATATTCATATAAGAACCATAGTAAACAATGGACCCTTTTTACAATGTCATGACGCCGATCTAACGCTCATCATAACCTTAAATCCGTAACAGTTTAAAAAAAAAAAAATATATATATATATATATATATATATATATATATATATATATATATATATATATATGAACATAAATGTGCATTTATGAATGTATTATATAATCTTTGCGTCAAATTACAAAAACGAAATACCTTATGTGTGAGGTGTTTCTAATGAGAAACCCGGAAATGTGAAAAGGGTCTATATAGGGAGCTTATTACAAGTTGTTACTGAATAAATGTGTGAGCACAAAATCAACTTTATGTTAATTGGTATTTCATCTTTGCCCAATATCGGATAAGTTCGGTAGATGCTAATTATGGATGGAGAGATTGAATTGATTTTTAAAAATTACAATCAACAAAGTTATCAATAAATTCTTATATAAATAAATACATAGCACATGCACTCCAAAATTATGTTTGCTGCATGTTCAATACTTATGAGCTGATACAGCACAGTTCTTGACACACACCCACATACTTCTAGGGCTCTATTTTGACGGTCTATTCGCAAAGTGCAAAACGCAGGGCGCAAACACTTTCAGGGCATGTCAGAATGCATTTTTACTAATTTAAGGACGGAAAAATCTGCTTTGCGCCATGGCGCATGGTCTAAAAGGGTTGAGTTTATTTTCTTAATGAGTTATAGGTGTGTTTTAAGAATAAACCAATCAGAGTCTCATTTCCCATTTCCTTTAAGAGCCAGTTGCGTCACGCCATAAGTGCATTCGCTATTTACATGGCGTAAAGTAAGTGGAAGTGGAAAAACTGAGCATTTCACTAACAAGAAAACAATTAAACAGAGCATCTACAGCGCGAGAATGACAAACAAATTATCTACTTTCGCTCACGTGGATAGGGAAACCTTTACGCACAGACATCAATTAGCCTATAAATAATTAATTTCGTTTGTTAAGCGCAAATATTTGTTTCTAAACTATTTCTAAATTCAGTTCTAATTTCCAGCAAACGAATAAATGAACAATAATAACGAAGTGTGGTCAAAAACCTGAGTTATATCCTAAAACACATGCTGTGCCCCATATGGTCTAAAGACTGACAGGTGGACAAATCTAAGCTTGTTTTTAATAAAACAAATATAAATATGGATATAATAAATAATACTGCTAATAATCATACAAAAGCAAATTGTTATGTATGAACTGAAAAAAACCTCCCGAGATGAAGAGGCATAAAAGCAGTGGTTTTTCATATTTATGAAGGCTAGAAAATATTGTTTTGTAATATTTAATCCTTTATATTTATATCTTATATAAATTCTTATTATATCCTCTGTATATCCTTAACATTTAAATTTTTTCATTTGTAAAGATATTTGCGTATTGCTCTACATCTTGTGTGAAGGCTATTAAGCAGTGTGTAAGCGAGGCGCAACTCTGCGCTGGACTTTAGACCGGGTTTGTTTTGATCTAATGAAAAATCTATTATAGTTTCTCAAAATAGCAACGCGCCAGCAATGCGCCTCAGAACGCCTTCCTTTTTAGACCAGAACGCCTATGGGCGCACATATGAGCGCTAATGCATTTGCTATTTAAACAGCGTGGCGCAACGCCTCAAAACGACTCTTGCGCCAAGCTGAAAATAGTAATCAACTATTGCGTCGCGCCTTGCGCCACATTGCGCCACATTGCGCCTAGTGTATGATAGGGCCCCTAGTGTTTGAAGGGAAAGGCGCGTTCACGTTTTGCCCGATTCAGCACTTCATATTTGGTATTGATTCGTGTCGATATGAAGCTTTTATTTAAAAATCAATGTTTTTAAACAAGGCACACTTTCAGGTTTAAACCTCAGCTTTATGTTTTCATTTATGTAGAGCTGTGTTGCGCACTGCATGGACGGTCCTTTTCAAAAACCTATAATAGGAGCTCTTTAATCGATTTGTGTTGGGACAACATGATTGAATTGTGCGAATCCCTGCAGTACAACTACATACAAAAACATTCCAGACATCCTTATATTTACATTTACATTTACATTTACATTTAGTCATTTAGCAGACGCTTTTATCCAAAGCGACTTACAAATGAGGACAAGGAAGCAATTTACACAACTATAAGAGCAACAATGAATAAGTACTAAAGGCAAGTTTCAGGTCTGTAAAGTCTAAGAAGGGAAGTGTTAGTAGTTTTTTTTTTTTTTTTTTTTTTGTACAGTTAGTGTGATATTCAAAGAGGCAATTGCAGATTAGGAAGTGAAGTGGAGACTAAATAGTTGAGTTTTTAGTCGTTTCTTGAAAATAGCGAGTGACTCTGCTGTTCTGATGCAGTTAGGGAGTTCATTCCACCAACTGGGCAGATTGAGCGTGAGCGTTCGCGAAAGTGATTTTTTCCCTCTTTGGGATGGAACCACGAGGCGACGTTCATTCACAGAACGCAAGTTTCTGGAGGGCACATAGATCTGCAGAAGTGAGTGCAGATAAGAAGGTGCTAGGCCAGAAGTCACTTTGTAGGCAAACATCAGAGTTTTGAATTTGATGCGAGCAGCAACTGGCAGCCAGTGCAAACGGATAAGCAGCGGAGTGACATGTGCTCGTTTAGGTTCATTGAAGACAACTCGTGCTGCTGCATTCTGGAGCAGTTGAAGAGGCTTGATAGAGTTAGCTGGAAGCCCAGCTAGTAGAGAGTTGCAGTAATCCAGTTTGGAGAGAACAAGAGCTTGAACAAGGAGTTGAGCTGCATGTTCAGATAAGAAGGGTCGGATCTTTCTGATGTTATAGAGTGCAAATCTGCACGATCGAGCAGTTCTAGAAATGTGGTCAGAGAAGTTTAGTTGGTCATCAATCGTTACTCCAAGGCTTTTCACCATTTTGGATGCCGTAATGGTTGCCCCATCCATCTGGATTGAAAAGTTATGGTAAAGAGTCGGGTTGGCAGAAACTACAAGCATTTCCGTTTTTGCGAGGTTCAGCTGAAGATGATGATCTTTCATCCAGTGTGAAATATCCAACAGGCAGGCTGAGATACGAGCTGGAACCGAGGGATCATCAGGATGAAAAGAGAGGTATAGCTGGGTATCATCAGCATAGCAGTGGTAGGAGAATCCATGTCTCTGGATGACTGGTCCTAGAGACGATGTGTAGATGGAGAAGAGAAGTGGCCCAAGAACAGAGCCTTGAGGTACCCCAGTGTTTAGATGCTGTAGGTTGGACACCTCTCCCCTCCAAGACACCCTGAATGACCTGTCAGAGAGGTAAGATCTGAACCATTGTATAACAGTGCCCGCAACGCCCAGTGACTCAAGCGTAGATAGCAGGATCTGGTGGTTGACAGTGTCAAAAGCAGCTGACAAGTCCAGCAAAATGAGGACTGATGATTTAGAGTCTGCTTTAGCCAGTCTGAGATCCTCCACGACCGAGAGCAGGGCAGTCTCAGTTGAGTGGCCTTTCTTAAAGCCGGATTGCTTGTTGTCCATGAGATTGTTTTGAGTAAGAAAGTCCAGGACTTGATTGAACACTATTTTCTCCAGAATCTTGGCCATGAATGGAAGCAGGGATACTGGTCTGTAGTTTTCAAGTAGTGTATGGTCCAGGTTGGGTTTCTTTAGCAGTGGGGTTACCCTAGCCTGCTTAAATGTAGTGGGGAATAAACCAGAGTGAAGAGATGTGTTAATTATGTGAGTCAGTGTTGGTATGACTGCAGGAGAGATGGCTTGCAAGAGATGAGAGGGAATGGGATCGAGTGGACAGGTGGTTGCATGGCTAGATAGCACAAGTTTGGACACCTCAGACTCAGAGAGCTGAGAAAAAGAGGTGAGTGTGTGTGGTGTTGGTGTTGTATCTTGCGTGTTTGTTGTAGGTGCAGCAAATTGAGCACTGATTTTTGCAGTTTTGGTGCAGAAGAATGTAGCAAAGTCATCAGTAGTAAGTGTGGAGGATGCGGGTGGAGGAGGAGGATAGAGGAGGGAGGAAAATGTTTTAAAAAGTAGGCGAGGATTAGTGGCATTGTTGATTTTCAGGCGGTAATACGTCTGCTTTGCAGAAGTAACCTCAGCTGAGAAAGAGGACAGAAGAGTTTGGTATGTTAAGAGATGTGCAGGATTTTTAGTTTTCCGCCAAATTCTCTCCGCAGCCCGAAGTTTTGAGCGATGCTCACGGAGAGCATCCGAGAGCCAGGGTGCAGGAGGACTGGCACGGGCTGGCCTGGATGCAAGAGGACATAATCGGTCTAGACATGATGCTAGTGTGGAGCAGAGTGTATTAGTGGCACTGTTCGAATCAAGTGCAGTGAGTTTGCGAGATGGAGGAAGAGAGTCTGAAACAATGGTGGATAGTCTATTGGGTGAGAGAGATCGTAGGTTTCTGCGAAAGGTAACCAGTGTTGGAGTGTGTGGCGGCTCAGGAGTAATGTGGATGTTGAGATTTACCTACAATAATATGTTTTTTTTACTGCAAGATTGGTTCATAGAATATTTCTTCACATATTAAGAATATTAAATTTCCACTACACAAAGTAAAGAAATAAATAATTCAATGAAGAATTAAAATCTTTTTGAGAGTAAAAGCTGCTTTGTTCAAGCCTGAATTTGAGGCATTAGTCAATAAATAGAACCTCTCTCTCTCTCTCTCTCTCTCTTTCTCTCTCTGTGTTTGTGTGTACATGTAACAGTACTGCATTCCAAATTTATAAACAATTACAGAAGCTGTGGAGGGAAAATAGGGACAGCAGTATGATTGTGAAACGAGCTACATTTGTGAAAGAATTAACGGAAGAGATAAAAAATAGAGCTGTTATTATGATGTTCTCCTTTCAATATGACAGCGGGGAATGAGCAAAAAACAGATCTGTTGCTGTGTGCAGATGCATCAGAATAGAGTTGATTTATAATCCGTTCAGCCATTCACAGGATTCAATAATGCAGACAGACACACTATTTCTTTCAAAAGACTTTATTTGGTCTGAAATAGGAACTAGGCACTATTCAAACCAATTTACTCTTGCAGAAAGCATGGAAGCTTGTCTCAGTAGAGCTGTACTGTAGAAGCTAATCGCTAGTGTTGAGACTACAGGCTTTTACTTGTGGAGTAAATTCAAGAAATCGATCGTATTATTCTATGTACGATCCTGTTGTACAGTGTGTGTGTGTGTGTGTGTGTGTGTGTGTGTGTGTGTGTGTGTGTGTGTGTGTGTGCACAAGCAAAACAAACACTGCAGAAGATTATAATGAATAAATTAGTTAAATCAATGCTTGTTTGGCTCAACATATTTAAGAAAATATTGTTTATAGCTTATTGCTTAAATATTTTATTAAAGTTGTTAGTTGTAGTCCTTTTAATGTATAATTCTTTCTATTTAAATAATAATGATATTTTATTATTTTTCTTGGATAAATATATTATATTATTTTACTCTCAAATTAATTATATGTTAAAGCCCCCATTTGTGTAATTGGAATGAGTTTACCACTCATATTTGTTATATTATTTATTTCTCATGCTGTATTAAATTACAATATTAATTGTTTTTATTATTTTATTTAAACATTTTTTTTATTCATCGTGTCTTTTCTTAAATAATTTAATAAATAAAACATTAATTTTAGTATGTTGGCCTTTATTTTATTTTTAATTTTATTATTTATTTTAATTTAATTGTAGTTTATTTTATTGCTTAACACACCAGTCTTCTTTCATACACTGTAAAACCCAACAGTCAAATGTATTAAATGAAATGAGTGTAGTTAACTCAAAATTGACTAAAAGTTAATTTTCCTAATTTAAAAAGAGTTTTGAACGGAGTGTTGAAGGAAAAGAGTTCATTAAATACCTCATGACTTTAACTTAAATGGATTAAGTTCACAGTACTCATATAGATTAGTTTTTTTTCAAATGGTTTCAAAAGGGTTACTGGTTACTCAGATGGTTTGTAGCAATCGGTTTCCTCAAACGGTTTGCCTTTACTTATTGAGTTTTACAGTGTATTAATCAGTTTTTAGACTTAATTTCACAAATTGTCTCACAAATTTTTTTATAAAATATTATATTATATATATTACATTATTATATATTATTATACAAAAATTGTGTCCCCCCCCCTTTTTATTTTATTGCTTATAATACACCAGTCTTCTCTCCTAATAATCAATTTTAGATTTCAATGTACTAATTATCTCTCAAGATAATTACATAAAAATACATATAATATTACAATATTATATATTATTATAAAATAATCTTCCTCTCCCCCCATTTTATTTTATTTTATTGCTTAATACACCAGTCTTCTTTCATAATAATGAGTTTTAGACTTAATTTCACTAAATGTCTCTCAAAATAATTATATAAAATTATATTATATATATATAATATTACAATATTCAATATTATTATAAAATAATGTTGTTTCCCCCCATTTTATTTATTTTTTGCTTCTTAAATCAGTTTATAATCAGTTTTATACTTTATTTCACTAATTGTCTCTCTGAATAATTATATAAAATTATATATACAGTAATATTACAATGCCATGTTGGCGTGGGTTTCCTCCGCGTGCTCCAGTTTCCCCTACAGTTCAAAGACATGCGATATTGGTAAATTGCATAAGCTGAATTGGCTATAGTATATGTGTGTGAATGCAAGAGTATATGGATGTTTCCCAGTGTTGGGTTGTGGCTGGAAGGGCATCCGCTGCGTAAAACATTTGCTGGATAAGTTGGTGGTTCATTCCGCTGTGACGACCCTTGATTAATTAAGGGACTAAGCCGAAAAGAAAATGAACGAATGAATAATATTACCATATTCAATATTATGATAAAAATAATGTTCCTCCACCCCCACACACACATTTTATTTTTATTTAATTTTATTTCTTAATACATATTGCTTAATAGTCTTCTCTCCTAATAATCAGGTTTAGACTTCATTTCACTTGTTGTCTCTCAGATTCATTAAAAAGTTCCTATATATAATATTACAAAATTCAATACTATTATAAAAATTAATGTTCCTTTTATTTAATTTATTTTAGTTTTACTACATAAATCTTTCCTCTTCAATATATTTAACATCTCCCGCTCGCCTCTCTGCATTGATCCAGGTGTGCAGAGTATTGTTCTGCTCTGTCCTCCTCATAAATAAATAAACATCTCCCCTGGCCCTATGAATAAGTAAATGAAGGATTATATAAAGAGTGAAGGTGGTAATTCCTGATGTGTGATCCTGTTGTCATGGTCTTCACCCGCTAATGTTCTGCGAGGCCTCAGGCACTTGAAAGGACGCGGTGAAAATGATGTACTGTCTGCAATTAGCGTGGCTACCCAATTAAACCCACAGCCATTCAGATGGTGTGTGTATGTGTGCGCACGTGTGTAGTTGGCTCTGGAGAATATGAACACACAAGGAAGATTTTCTTCTTATGCCCACGGCCAATTTGTCACTTTAATTGCACGGCTGCCTTTGCAGTTGATTATATGCCAATAGAAACACACATTCGCACTCACAAATGCGTATATCAGCAAGCAATTCAAGTGAATGCACAAATTTAATGGCTAAAAAAAGTCACATGACTTCTGACAGACGCTGAAGTATCCTGCTTATAACTCCATCAGCTTAATTAATACGCATTTCCAGAAGCATATGTGCATAATTAGCCACTTGCTAGCAGATTTAGATCATTAGTCGCCTGCTAAATTGATATATCCTCATCATCCGTGTCCACGTTAGATAAAATTCCCCAGGACTCAAATGAATTTGTTGTTTTTCTGGCCAAAGCTATAATAGCCGCAGGGTTAAACAGGCCTGCGGTGATCTGCATTAGCATGTAATTAGCAGTGCTGTTAAGAGTTCGGTAATGTCAGACATCATCAGCGTTCGTATTTCTCTCTGCGGCTTGTTGAGGTTTGTGATATTTATGTGTACAGGATGGTGCCATTTTGCCTGAGGCGTATTTAGAGTGTGTCAGAGACTGTGAATCCATTTGTTATAAGAGGACTGTGGTTCATTTATATGTTGCCATTTATATGATACTTAATAGTGCTTATAATTTAGCCTTTAACTCAACGTTAATTGCAATTTTACAAAATTAGCTTCTAGCTCAAAAATAGAATAAAAAATGACAGTTCTAAAGGGCGTTTTAGCATATGTGATGTGCAGGGCCAGACGGAATCTGCGGACGTTTTTTGCTATTTCTGAGGAGAATTTTGGTAAAAATCTGCGGATTTCTGCGGATTATTTTGGGAGTATCCAGCGAAGTATCATAACTAAAACCTATAATTATATGAATATTAATATATTAAATAAAAAGTAATAAATTACTGAATAAAAACTGAATACATTCAGATTTACTCATTTACTCAAGTAAATAAACAGAATTATTGATGGGCTAAAAATCTGCAGAAATCTGCAGAATTTTGCAAAAAATCTGCATAATTTTGCGCGCGCATTTTCCGTGTGGGCCTAGTGATGTGTTAAGAGTTTGGATTGTTAATTTTCCGCCTTTTTGTTTTTCAAATCTCTAAAGGCTGATTTATACTTCTGCGTCAAACGGCGGCGTATGCTACGCGCTGACGCATAGCCCTTCGCCGTGGCCGTCGGCGTCGCTGACATGCACGTCTCAAAAAATGTAACTACACGTCGCAACAACGCGTAGCGCAAGCTCTGTGATTGGTCGGCTTGGTAGCGCCGACAAGTCTGGGCGGGACCGAGAGCCGCGCGAATGGTGCGAGCGATTGTTTACAAGTGTGGAGTCTCGTGAAGGAGCTCCGGATGGAAAGTTTTGTTCTGTGTTTACCTCATGGTTAAAGTTGTTGCATGTCCGCCGGTTCCTGCCTCAAAATGAGCGAGTTTGAGTCACTTGTACATCCAGGAAGTGTTCAGAAAAGCAAAACAGAAGCGAAGAAACTCGACACAGAGGAACATTTACACCTCACTGCCCACTAGTGTTTCGGAAGTGTTAATGCAGACCAACAGAGACAGCGCGCAGAAGTATAAATGCACAGCTGCGCGCGTTGCCTGTGCCGTGAGTTACGCCGGTCACTTGACGCAAAAGTATAAACCAGGCTTTACTGTCAAAGCAGCTACAAAAGCAGCTCCTGCCTTTTTTTGAATCTCTAACTGTCGAAGAACCTATTTTTTTGATTTCCTGATGCTCAACTATTAAACCACAGGGACTGAAAACAGCTCTTAACCAATAAATTAATAAAAATAACTTTGTTCTAAAAGGTAAGCTAGGAATTAGTAGAAACTTCTTGTTCAATGTTGTTTTGCACAATGGAAAGTTGAGATTTTATAAATAGGCAGCAAAAGCAATTTGGTAAAAGACACTTGTAACTACAAAAGCAAATATAAAACTACAATAAAAAATGTTGATTTGAAAAGTTTTTAACATAGGAGCAGATCTGTTTGCATTTCGAGTTTAGGGTTCTTCATTTCCCGCCTTTTTGTTTTTGAATCTCTTACTGTCAAAGCAACTCATTACTGGTTTTCTGAAGCTCAATCATTCAAACACAGAGACTTTTAGAACAATAGCTTTGTTCTAAAAACCTAAACTAGTAGGTAGTAGAAACTTCAGATGATGTTGTATTGTAATGTTCAATGTTCTTTAGCACAATAGAAAATAGCGCTTTTATAAAATGGTGGCAAAAGCAATATGGTAAAAAACACTTGAAACTACAAAAACAACCTATAAAAAAGCAGTTTTTTTTTGGCAGTTTTTGTTTTGCAAATACGCCAGAGTCTGATGTGTATACTTTTTTAGATCTCAAATTTATCTCGCGAGTGCTATTCGCTCCTGCTCTTTTCTTTTTTATTTTAAACAGGAAGAGTTCTACATGTATCCTGAAGTTTAGAGTTTAAGGTTCTTTATTTCCCGCCTTTTTTGTTTTTCAAATTTCTAACTATCAAAGCACCTCATTACTGGTTTTCTGCAGCTCAACCATTCATCCACACAGATTGACCACACTTTCTCAACTGGTACATGATTTTTCTACATTTTAATTTCAAATTGTAACTTGCTTTCCTCCCAGTCATATCATTCTCTTTTCTTAGTTTAACAGAACTGTAAATGTGAATAGCTCTGTTTGGTTGGCGATGTCTTCTCTCTAAGGAAGATAAACATAGAAATATTATCCTTATTGTCAACTTTAATTATCACTGATGTTTTTATTTTTAGAAGTTTACATCACTAAAAATGAAAAGTACCTAATTGTTACATGCTGTCGGGTATTTTTAAATGGCTCAAGTCCAAAGTCTTTATAACATACATGAGATTTTAAGACCAGTTCTAACTTCACGCCAAGTGAAAAATCGAAAAACTATGACCTATATTTCACATGTATTTAGCACAAACTGTGCAGAGCAAGAAAAAAAAGCCTACACCCATAAATATTCTAAAACCATAAATATTATCAGTACTATAGGAATGTAAGTCTTAGCTTGCTGGCTCTAATGAAAATATACATTAGCTTAGCATGCTATATTTGACAAATATTTAGCTTAATCTGCAGAACAAGATGCTCTGGTGTTTCCCATAAGTCCAAAGACATGTGGTATAGGTGATTTGGGTTGGCTAAATTGTTCGTAGTGTATGTGTTTGAAAAGAAGTGTATGGGTGTTTCCCAGTGATGGGTTGCAGCTGAAAGGGCATCTGCTGCATAAAACTTATGCTGGATAAGTTGGCGGTTCATTCCGCTATGGCAACCCCAGATTAATAAAAGAACTAAGCTGAAAAGAAAATGAATGAATGAATGAATGCAGAACAAGATAAACAAATGTATTCCCATAAATATAAGCAGTTGTGCTATTGATGTTAGTCTTAGCTTGCAAATCTGATAAATCAAAACTTAAAACATACAGAAACAGTGTTAGCTCAGTCAACATATGTACACATTTGTCCCCAGTTTATTTTTTGTAGCTCTGATATCATACCTGACAGGGAAAGTATATTAAATATTACCTTGCCGCCATCGCAGTGATGAGCTGGGATTGTGTGAATTGAAACGCTCTGATAGCGCCACAGGAGATGAGAAGACACTTTACGCGCCGTGATATGTCATTACCAGCCGCAGCTGATATAATGACGCCGTCTTATAAGCGTGCAATTTTCGCAACATTATTCTCTGTCAGACTAGCAAGGAATACAGTGACGAATGTGAAGAAAAGGCCTCTGTGTTTGTGTGCAAATGCAGAAGTGGCAATGGCCTCAGAGGGCCTGCTGTGTGTAATCAAGCACAAATAGAGACACAGGCGGTAAACGCACTGACACAACACACATTCTTCACACCCGCGCGCGCTGTACGAGTGAGCGTGTCAGTAATCTGACTCCCGTTGTCAGACAAATCGTCCTTGGCTTTCCCTGGTGTCAGACAACTCTGAATGTTTGCCTCTGGTTCTGTCCATCTGACCTGTGTTTTTGTGTTTTTTTTAGAACACATTAGCGGTCAGCTTCACAATTTTAAAGAGATTCCTTACTTACTACACTGAAATGAGCTGTAAAAAATATATCAACTTTATCTGGGGACAAAATACAAACAAATTAATTGAGTTTTTCCTATGTGCGTGCATTTAAAATGCAGTATGCTAACAGCTAACCATCAGAAATAATATGTTGAACCAGCTAGCAAAACCAAACCAATTACGTAAATCAATACTTACGGTAAATCATAGATATGTACACTAGATATCGCATACGGACCCTGAGCATGCGTCAATGGCGCCACCACATTTGTACAGTACTCCCAGGACAAATGTCATTCAACTGCACTTTGTCAATACTAAAGCCAAAGTAAAGATGCTGGACTTTAGCGCTGTGTATAGGTTTAGTAACGAGCAAACAAAGAAAACAAAGCCAGAACATTTCATAGCTAACATTTTGTTTTTTACGATTTTGTATGTTATGAACTTTTGTGCTCAACATGTAACCTTATTGATTACAATACAGTCACTTACTGCACTGACCATAAGGCAAAGTAGCACCAACTCACACTAAATACTGTGCTTATGCTAGTTTTGTTGAATAAAATAGGCAAACAATGAAAATTTAATATGACAACAAGACGCTGCGGAGCCAGAAACTCATAATATTGTCGGCTAAGTGAACAACTCGTTCATAATGGAGATTCATTTACAAACAAATCGGTCTCTCTGTTAGAATGAGAAGTGAAAGTAGGCGAGGGCTTGTGTTTCAGGACATGGATTAGATTAAATTTAACAGGTAGGGAGGATAATACATTTCCATCCACACAAACACATGCTCTTTATTAGGAATGCCTGTGCAATCACATATCGATAGATGTAGAAAAGTGATGTAAAATGATCATTTTCGTCAATGCTGAAAAATCCAGCTTAAACCAGCCTTGGCTGGGTGGCTGGATTTAGCTGGTTGACCACTCTGGTTTTAGAGGGGTTTTGTCCATTTCCTGGCTGGTTTCCAGCCATGGACTTTGCTGGTCAGGCTGGAAAATGACCAGCTTTATCCATATAAAAACAGCTTTACCAGCCTGGTTTAAACTGGACATAGCTGGTTTTGGCTGGGCTTCCAGCCTGACTAGGCTGGTCAAGCTGGTCTTAGCTGGTCATCTCCCAGCCTGACCAGCTAAGACCAGCCTGGAAATGGCCAAAACCCCTCTAAAACCAACCTGGTCGACCAGCCAACCAGCCAAGGCTGGTTTAAGCTGGTTTTTACAGTAGGGGTAATAAAAAAAAATATTTGCGTACTGACCACCAGGAAAACTGAAAACTCTTCATCATAGATATATGTGTATAGATGTGTATAGGATGGCCATTCCTCTTTTGCACTTTGGTCCTGCATTCCTCTCAAAGGAGCACTACACTGTACTAAAATGGCGGCTCTATTGACTAATGTAAATATCTATGACATTAAATAGGCTGAAAGTTTCACCTAACAATAAATGCTAATTAATAATTATTATTCATTAGATTATGCTAATTGTTAACAGTTTTGCGATTAACAAACATAGCATAGAACATTATGCTAGTTAGCTAAAATAGTACTGCTGTTGTAAGACTTAGATTAAATAAATAAAAAATTAACTTAAGTAAATGTCATTTCTTTTAACTTTTTTAGTTTCTTTATATATAACTTTCTGTAACTAGATAGCGCTGTACTTAAACATCTACTGGATTATAATTTGTTTGTTAAAATGAAAATCGTAAGGTTTGTAACTGTGAAACCTTAAAACTGCAACACAATTTTTACTGTATATTTTGTTGCAAGAGGTTACAAGTTGCCAATATTAGCAATAGTTAGCATGCTTTATAAAGCTCACAATAGTAGACTATGTCATATAAAGCATGGCTTTAAATTCTGACACAATATTTTATGTTACAGGCTAAAAAATGACCTCCTATGATCAAAACTAGTTCATAAAAGGCTTCAATAGTGTCCTCTGCTAGCAGACCAAATGCTATTTAGATGCTAATAGCTAACTATATTCTTTTATGACAGTAGTAGTGTGTTTCTTAGCTATCTCAAGACTAGCTTTCCAAGCAGTATTCTCCCTCTATGTACTACAATTGTATTCTGTATAGAGCAAAACTGCTAGCTAGGTTTTGGGCCAATTCACACTTAGCTGCATTCTACATTACCGCTTTTTCCAAAACATTTTTGAAGCAATTCCATACACTGAAACAAGCTGTACAGATCAAGTATCCACTTTGTCTGAGAACAAAATACAAACAAAAGTAATTGTGTTTATCCTATGTTCAATGCTTAAAAAACATTGAGTATTATTGCTTAGGTAGATTAGCAATATGCTAACAGATATCATTTGTTTACCCTGCTAGCAAAACTTATTGTAGGTTAATAGTTTCACCTACCAATGAATGCTAATTATTAATAATTAGATTAATGCTCATTGTTTTTTTTCCACAGTTTTGAATTTTACAAATATAGCATAGCATTATAAGACTTAGATTAACCTTTTTACATAAAAATAGCTTAAGTAAATGTCATTTCTTTTACATGAACCTTTTAAGTGTTTTATTTATAAACAGGACACCGACCCTCCAGGACCGAGTTTGGACACCGCTGCACTAGATCATAATTTTTGTTTGTTAAAATGAAAATCGTAAGGTTTGTAACTGAAACTCTTAGACTGAATTACGGTTTATAACTTTTTACTGTAAATTTTTCTTGTAAGAGTTACAAGTTGTAAGACTTGGCTATAGTTAGCGTGTTTTATTAAGCTCGTATTATTAGACATTTAGCATAGCTTACTATTCTGACACAATATTTTATTTTACAGGCTCAAATATGACCTCATATGATCAAAGCTAGTTTACAAAAGGCTGCAATAGTATCTTCTGCTAGCTGAGCAAATTTAATTTAGATGCTAACAGCTAACTTTTACCTTACATTACAGTAGTAGTGTGTACCGTAGTTTTCGCAGGACTAGTTTTGCTGTTGTCTCCTCCATGTTCTACAGTTGTATTCTGTGAAGAGCAAAACTGCTTGCTAGGTTTTGGGCCAGAACTAATGTGTTAGCACAACACAAACCTCACACTTACCTGCACCCCGCCGTGACAAACTCACTGCCATCATGATATCGCACCTCAGCGGTGGCGGAAATGTTTGTTTCTGTGTGTGTGCGCGTGTGTGTGTGTGTGTGTGTGTGTGTGTGTGGAGATCATTTCTATCATTTCTCACTCTGCTATGGAGTCTGATACCACAGAACATTTTCTGATTTTAATCAAACAACATGTTTTTTAATGACCGCCGTCCCAAAGCACCGTTTCACAGCTTCAAATCCGCTGCCAAAACGGTCATTACGACATTAACGGGGAATCAATACAGCGCAGGCCGGACTCCAGAAGACTTGAATCGATTCCAGAGCGGACAGAGCCATTCCTTGCGGACCTCGGAGAACTTTAGTCCTGTAATATAAGAAAGTTTATTAGCTGAGATCGAAATGCAGGTAGAGTTTCTCATGGTGCAGCTGACAACTTAATAAAATAGAAATACAAAGTGTTATAAAAGTGAAGGAATATGAAGACAATGCAATAAGTGTTGCAGAGAAAAAGCTTTTACTGGAATATACTGTGATGGGTGTGCACATGGTACATGGTATTTGTCTTTATTATTTTAGCACTGTTTCACAGTCCTGTCTCACATGTACTCTACATATCATAGTCATTACTTAAGCTTGGTAATAATAACCCCTCCTATTATTTTATTGTTATTAGGGACCGAGCACTGAAACGGTGCATAGGCCCTACTGGAATTGCTCCATTTCTTATTATTCTTCTTCTTCTCTAAAATGAATTGCGATTTTGAGTGTTTGTTTTCGCAAATCCACCAGAGGCCGATGTGTACGCTTTTTTTGAGATCTCAAATGGGCTATATGCACAAATACTTTTAATTTTCAGCCTGTCAGCCCAAGGGCTTCCAGTGAACCGTCTTTCCATTACAAAATTGACACGTTTAAGATCTGATTTCTTTAAAATTTAGCGATCTTCACTGCTTGTTAGATTAAGATGTGAAGTGGGTCTCAGATCAGACAAGAAGCACTGCATTAAATTCCATTTCCCCCCGCCATGTCTTTAAAATATGACCGTTTATTTTACCGTTTATTTTACCCCAGTATTTTAAATGGAATGTCTGTGCTAGCCTGTTGCTACTGACGGCACTAGTGGTTAAAACGGTCTTTCATCTCGCGTTAGGCTTAAACAACTAAATGAATACTTAAGTCCCTTTAACTGAATGTATTGTCAATACATTACAACATCGATGCTGTAAAGAAAACCTTGGGAAATTGAAAATTGTCACCGGCAGTTTATCGTTGGCTTTATAACATTAGCTGTGCATAAAGCCAACTTTTGTCGTTGTATTTGCACTTTGTACTGTCTGGAGCCAGCACCTAAGATTTTCACTCATCATAACACACATGCTGCTGATGATGTGACAATAAAACTGATTTGAATTTGATTTTATTTGACTTCTCTTGCCATTCGCGCCTGCTCTTCTCACATAAATCCTCCAGAGGCCGCTGTGTGGGTTTTTTTGAGATCTTATATTCCTCTCGTGGGTGCAATTCATGCTTGCTCTTCTTGCGTAAATCCACCAGAAGCCGCTGTTGACTGACTGACTGACTGACTGACTGACTGACCGACCAAACGAAACAACCACCCACCCCCTCCCTAAATCCAACCGATAGTGTTTTAAAAAGCACTGATTGACCAGCGCCCACCCACTTTCCTAAACCCAACCGACACTGTTTTGAAAACCAATCCAGAAAAAAAGCCCACTGATTTTTACCATGGTTTCAGATTTCAACACATTCTCAACCTGTTATTTACTTGTTTATTTAATTTTCTGGCTTTTGTTTTTGTCTTACCTGCTTTCTATAACCATTCTTTACCGGACTTAAACCCCATCATCCCGGTCAACTCCTCCCTGCTTCTCAAGTCCCCTGACATACACGGTGAGCCACTGGGCAAACTGGTAACAGATGGAAAGCCGTCCATATGGATGTAATGCTGGCACAAAAAGAAATGGCGTCATACCACCCCGTAGCATTAGTTTTAAAGGGTCACAAAACACCAAAACACATTTTTTAAACCGTTGACAGTGGTATATGTGTCCCACAATGCTAATAAACACTATTAGGACACATATATCTCACTAAAAAGTGAAAATTGGTTGTTTTTGCGTTATTTCGAGCAAATTCGTACTTCCGGTTTGAAACGAATTTTTGAAGCTGCATCACGGCCATGAGATCTTGGTGTGTATTCCAGCGTGTAGACTGGACGTCTGTACCTGGGTGTCCCATATTACGTCTCTGAGTGTGTTGCATTGATTCATGAGTATGGCTTGGCTGAAACCAATCAGCACGCTCTAGTATGTATGCGCTGCAACTTCATTAATATGCGTGCTAGCTTTCTTAGACTGTACCTGAAACAGAGTTCAGACGGCAGAGAGACGACACATGTCGTGTTGTCAAAAGGAGTGGGAAAAGAATAAGAATTGTTTGGAGATAAGAGTCGTCCGTGTTGCTTTTATAATGTAAAGGTTTTGTTTTAATTTTCTGTCTATGAGAGTGGTGCTGGACTCAAGTGTGGATTTGTGCACGCGACACGCGACAGAAATACGTTGTTTTGAACATTTTTCACTCGAGAGCATTTCTCATTAATGGTGAGATCCGGATTTGCTGCTCATCTCGTTTAAAAGAAGACGCAGCTCCCGTATGTGCTGATTGTCCTGTCTACAGATTTGATAAGTGTGTGCAATCAGTGACCTTTCTTTGTTAATTCAGAACGCAAAGTTATAGTTGGTATGGTCAGCAGTACTCTTTCAGTGTTTAAAGACAGACCTTAGTCAAAAGGATTTCTAAGTTACTTTGTTTACAGTAAGTTAATATCACTACAATATTGAAAGATCCGCTGTAAATGCTGCTCTCTGTGTGTAAACACGTGAACACTGTAAGCAAACTTTTGCCGACAGTTTTGTGACAGGATAGTCCACACACACGGCTTTCTGACCTACTGGGTGCATCTGAGTTACAGAGAAATGCAGAGGCTTTTTTCTCTTATACGACGTGCGCTATCAAGCATCCCACCGTCATTAAACACACTGTCTTTCTCCCCTGCGAGTGTGTTTGTATTTCCTCGGTCAGCAGTGCGCGCACAAATGGCAACTTCCATTTTTATTCAAACCCTGCCCATTTGTATTCAAACCCTGCCCATTTTCCCTCCCCTGACATTCCCACCTAAACAAAGCTGGACACACCCACTTTCCTCACTTTTTCCAAACTAGAGGTGTGAAAACAGAGGGTTTCATGGCCCTTAAAAGACGAAATGCAGCTATACGTACTTCTCCAGAAATGTAAATAGTGCTAAGTTTTCAGAATGAGCCTATGTTGGTTATTATAGTTTTATGTTTTTTATTGTTATTATTGTATATTATTGTTATTATTATTATGATTATTGTTATTATTATCATTTTACTATTATTCATGTTGTTGTTGTTATTATTATTATTACTATTATCATTATTACTATTATTATCATTATTACTATTATTATTATTATTAGAATCATTGTTATTAATATTATCATTATTATTATTATCATTATTATCATTATTATTATTATTATTATTAATAATAATATTAATATTATTATTATTATCATTATTATTATTATCATTATTATCATTATTATTATTAATATTAATATTATTATTATTATTATCATTATTATCATTATTATTATTAGTAGTAGTAGTATTATTGTTATTATTATTATTTTTTTATTATTATAATTATTATTATTATCATTATTACTATTGTTATTATTAGTATTATTATTACTATTATTATTATTATTGTTGTTATCATGATGCTGATGATTATTATTATTATTAAAAGCTCTTGATGTACCACAGGTTTCTTTGTTTGTTTGTGTCTTTTTTTAACAAGACTCCAGATTATGAAAGCTAGGTAAGGGCAAATTAATCATATCAGACCTTTATTTATTCAGGAAGACAGTCACATGAAACTAAATGATGACGTTTTTGTTTGAGGAAACCTTGACTGACATCGGAAGTGGACTTTAATGGTGTGAAATACAGGTCTATAAATGCATCCTCATGACCCCTGAAGGTCACAAGACATAAAGAGAGTGGCTGTTAAAACTAAAGATGCCCGGTGTGACCTCAAAACGAGACAGAACGATCTCAGGGGGAGACAGAGACTGAAGCTAGCTGTGTGTTTGCAGAAAAGTGTGGGCCAATAATTAGTCCTGACAGAGATGGATGCGACAGCTGGAGGCTCATGGGGTTTGTGCAAAGGCAAACACACACACATACACACAAACACACACAAGGTTGGACAGTGGTTGGTGAAAGATGTCAGGTGATGGATTTGGAAAAAAAATATAGATTAAATAAATGTTTACATCCTCCTGTACCTGATCGTAACTTCTCAAAGCTGGAAATTAAACCAGACTAAAAAGACGTCATGAAATCAAAATTTAACATGTTTATTTTGCTAGCGCATGTCATTAGTTTTAAAGTGAGCAATTATTTTGTGCAAGTTAATCCACTGAATAAGTTTGCGTAATCTGTAATCAAAATCTGACCATTCGCCTCAGATTTTGAACATCAGTTCTTCTTTGTTCATGTCAGTTTGACGGCTTGAGTGAAATATGCTTAGCCACGCCCCTTCAACTGTTAGTTTGCTGTGAGTGAAAGATGAGAGGAGGAGCACAGAAGTAAAACTCCACATCCTACTCAATATTCAGTTTACAATCCGTTCATTAATTGTATTAAGAATTACAAGCATTTTTTTGTATTGAAAGTTTAGTTGAATGATTTATTTAAATATGCAAGTGAGACATTAAGTAAATATGTTCTAATTTAACTATCGCAAAAATCTGAAAACAACCTTTAAAACAATTTATAACACTGTTCCAAATAGAAAACTTTGTTTATGACGTTTTTCGAAGTTAAGGTTTGCATTTTGTATTTGTTTTTGTTTCGTTTTTCAATTAAAAATGAAATATTTACAGGTGCTATCTATAAATAACATTATTCACAATTTATTAGTGAATCAATTTGGACAGACTAATTTTGTTATCTATTACTGTAAATGTACCTTAATAGATTATTTTATCTATAAAATCTATTATTTTAAGCCGTTTTGTTTGTTTTCTGTTACAAAATAACTTCTGATAAATAATTAATATCTGCTCATTTTCATGTATTTCTTGCACAAAAATCTGAAAAAATCTTTTTGTTTTTTTAGGAATCTCTTTATATTACTTTGTAATTCAGGGGAAAATGTTGTAAATAAGAAGCCATCTTAGCTATTTATAAATGAATCCCTTTCTAAAATCCCTCAGTTGTTTATACAGATATTTATTTACAAATGTATTAGTCGAAAATATGTTATGCCATTTAATGGACCCTCTAATTTTTTTTTTTTTTTTTGCATCAGTCATTTTTGGGGTAGTCTTTTAAATCTGGAATTAAAGCATTAACAACTTATTTTGAAATATATATCATTATCATTCAATATGGAAAAGATTTATCAAGATTGCACTTTTGCCATATCGCCCATGATTAATTCTGGTAACACTTTATTTTGATGGTCTATTTGAGTATTAGCAGACTATCTGCTTAATATCTGTTGATACTGCTCTTTCAACAGACATTTAACTGACTATAAGAAACTTTGCACGTACATGTCAATTTACACTAACCGTAACCTACTTATAATCTAATGAGAATTAGTTGGCATGTAAATGCAATGTAACTTAATTTTAACAAACAGACCATCAAAACAAAGTGTGACCTTAATTATATTAAGAGTTACAGGCATTTTTTATATAGGAAGTTTAGTATAATGTAAATTTAAATATGTAAATGACACATTAAGTAAATATATTCTGATTATGTAAAAATGTTAAAACAATGTTATAAAATATTTATAACATTTTCTCTTACTAACAGAAACCAAATGTAAAACTTAGTGTTTACATTTAATATTTGGTTAATAATAATAATAATAATAATTATATATATATATATATATATATATATATATATATATATATATATATATATATATATATATATATATATATATATATATATATATATATATATATATATATATATATAACAGTTGCTATCCAAAAATAACATTCTGGATAGCACCTGTCCACGGAAAGTGCAATTTATTATTGTGAATATTTTTTTATCTATTACAGTAAATCTACCTTAATAGATCATCCTTCCCATTAAAGCTATTTTTTAAGTAATATCTTTGATTTTTGTTACAATGTAATTAATTTAATATCTGCTCATTTGCATATATTTTTTTTACCAAAAAGAAAGAACATTAAATGAAATTGAAGTAATTTTTTTGACATGTCAGAGTTATATTTTTACAGAAGGGTATTTTGGGATTTTTTTTTAGCTATTTTTTTTTAACAACTTAGCTATTTATAAACTAATCCCTTTCTAAAATCCCTTAGTAATATAAACAGATATAAATAAAACTGTTAATCATGTGTTTAAGTGATGTTTTCTTTACATAAGTGTGAAAAAATGAGCCAAAAGGCCTAAAATCTCAAAATTGACATCTGCACAAATAAACATTGTTTTTGCCTGTAGTGTCTCGCTTTAATAAAATCAGAGCATTTCCCCCTTTCAGTTTGCTTTGTTTTCGGAATAAATGCCACATGCTGCTGCAGATTAAATTAAGACGGGGACATTTACATTTCTCCGGGGCGTCTAGCAGCCGTATGAGTGCATGTGCAAGAGCGGCCAGGTCTGCGTTGGGGTGATAAGCGGTATTTTCTATATGAAATAGCTGCCGGCTATCGAGAACTGGTTAATAAATACCCTTTGAAATGTTACTTGGTTCTTGAAGACGACTCAGTTCTGACCATAATTCACCTCACATTATGGAAATTCAGCTGCTGAGTTACAAGAACTCACAGCAATGTGTTATTGAGCCTTTGAAGGTGCTGTATGAATAACGTAATAGAAATGCTAATGCTAGCACTTGTTTTGTAGATTCACACCCAAAGATTTTACAACAATTTACAATAATTAACAATGCAGTCACTGTAAATATTTAATATGCCTACTATTTATATTTAGCCCCTATAGCTATACGCCAGATTACAAATTCAATAGAAAAACTACAGATTTGACCATTAATTTGGATCCCTGCATAGTTTCAGTCGCTAAATGATATTGTTAATGTTTTTTTTTTTGTTTTTCTTTTTATTTGTCTGTGTACCAATGTCAGTCATGGTTTTTAATTTAAATTTTACACTCACCGGCCAATTTATTAGGTACACCTACCCAACTGCTCGATAAAGTGGCCGGTGAGTGTATATGTAAATAGAAAACTAACTACAGTTGAAGTCAGAATTAGCCCCTCTTTGAATTTTGTTTTCTTTTTTAAATATTTCCCAAATGATGTTTAACAAAGCAAGGAAATTTTCACAGTATATCTGATAATATTTTGTCTTCTGGAGAAAGTCTTGTTTGTTTTATTTTGACTAGAATAAAATCAGTTTTTATTTTTTTTAAAAAACATTTTAATGTCAAAATTATTAGTCATTTAAGCTTTTTTTTTTTTCGATATCCTACAGAACAAACCATCGTTATACAATAACTTGCCTAATTACCCTAACCTGCCTAGTTAAACTAATTAACCCAGTTAAGCCTTTAAATGCCACTTTAAGCTGTATAGAAGTGTCATGAAAAATATCTAGTCAAATATTATTTACTGTCATTATGGCAAAGATAAAATAAATCAGTTATTAGAGATGAGTTATTAAAAATTTTATGTTTACAAATGTGTTGAAAAAAAATCTTCTCTCCTTTAAACAGAAATGGGGGAAAAAATAAACAGGGGGCGAATAATTCTGACTTCAATTGTATATACTAAAAACATCACTGCCACATACATTTTTCCATAGGGAAACATTTACATTTGTGTGTTGGCATTAGTTTATCTATGCAGATTCTGTCAAATGAAACCAAGATCACAGAGCTGAATATTTACAAACACAATCCGAGTGTGAATCAGCCCTGAAAGTGTTGGGTTTGTTTTTGTTTCGTCTGATGTTGTTTTTTTGTTGTGTCTACAAATGCGCAGGGCTTTACATCTATTTGCACACATTTCGTTATTTTTCCCTTTTTGACCTGAAACCCAAAGCAGAGATCAAAAAGCTGAAAGAGAAGTGAGAGTCAATCCTCAGGGCATGAAGACATGAACACACACATCATTAACACACTCGCACCCCAACCTGACCTTCAACATCACAACACAGGCAGAGATGAGGAGGTTTATAGGTCATGCACGCAAACACACACACCAACAACAGATTTAACACATACCCACACATGCACACAAACAAACAAACAGATGCACACACAAACAGATAAACACACAAGTTACACTACAGACACACACTCTTAAAAGTACACACATGCAAACATGTACACAAACACACACATGAACAGAAAGACACACAAAACAAACTCACACAGTCGCACACACAGAAACACATCATCCACACAAACACATGCAGATACACACACAGATGCTTTCGCTTGCGCACATAGAAAAAAAAACACACACATACATCAAACACACAAACAACAGATATACATACACATGCTGTACACGCACACACAATCAAACACAAAGACAACAAATAAAAGCACACACATGTACAAACACAAACACACACACACACACACACAAACAAACTAAAGATAAACAAACACACTTGCATGCACACACAAAATCACATACAAGTACACACTTTTACACATACACAGACACTCACAAACAAAAGACACACACACACAGATAACTTCTGAGTTTGATTGTAAGGGAATAATGTGCAACTTTTGTAAAGCTGCTTTTAAACAATAATTACAGTAAAAAGCGCTATGCAAATAAACTTGAATTGAATATATAATACAGTATTTATATGTTCATACAACACTTTATAAATCACAAAAACCATAAATACATTTGAATAATGGATAGTAAAATCAAAATATCGGTACTTAAAATTTATATATCAATAAACTTAATATCCACTATTTTATTTTTATTTTTGTTTGATTTATATAATAATATTTGATCAGTGTAGCAGAGCGTGTCTTTGAGCACAGATCTTGTTATTGTTGTAGTTATCAGTTAAATTCCAGTCACACTCGGCTGCTGTGTTTCTCACCTCAGGCTGTTTCTGCACTGAGAGCAGCTCTGGACGAACCGACCTGCGGGTTTGATCTCTACAGATCTGCCACATACTGTTTGACATCATGTGACACCTGCTGAACCACTGAAAGGTGTGTGTGTGTGTGTGTGTGTGTGTGTGTGTGTGTGTGTGTGTGTGTGTGTGTGTGTGTGTGTGTGTGTGTGTGTGTGTGCGTGTGTGCGCGTGCGTGCACGCGCTTGGTTGTAGGTATATGTTTGTGTGTGCTTGTATCTTTGTTTCTTTGTGTTAGACACACACAGAGCATGTGTATCTGCATTTGTGCCTGTGTGTTTCTGGTTGTGTGTTTTTGTCTGCGTGTGTTTGTATGTGAATGTGTGTCTCTTTTGTGTGTGTGTGTGCGTGTGTGTGTGTGTGTGTGTGTGTGTGTGTGAGCATGTGTGTACTTGCAAATGTGTGTGCGCGAACACAATCTCACGGCAATTCGTAACTTTTTGATGTAGTTGCTAATTCGTATGAATTTGTACGATCTAATTCGTACAATTTAGTACGATTTGGTCATCCCCCAATGACGGTTGGGTTTAGGGTAGGGGTTAGGTGCCATGCCTTCTTTTTAAAATCGTACAATTTCGTACGACTGAACTCGTACGAATTCGTACAAATTAGCCACTAAACTGGCAAAACGTAAAATGCTTACTTATTTTCGTGAGATTAGGCTGGTGTGTGCATGCTTGTGTTTGTGTGTGTGTGTGCGCAAACGATCGAATGCATCTGTGTTTCTTTGTGTAAATGTGTGTATAAGGTTAATAGTTTAAAAGACAAGAGTTTTAAGAATTGATAATATAAAAGATTATATGATCAATTAGTCCTGACAGCATGTTATAGGTCATTTTAACTTATTGCCATATCTTATAGAATTGTTTACTCAGTCCTCTTAAAGAGTGTAATTTTTTCAAGGAAAAGACAAGACATTATCTCTCTGTTCTATTGAATAAAAGTGAAGCAGAATTACTCTGCGCGCCAATAATGAAGAGAAGGCAAGAATCGTACACTTTGACGTACAGAAACATGAGTCTTCTGTGGTGATTTTAAATAATGCCACAAGTAGTTTCGGTGTTCTGTCGATTCTGTCGGTGTTCTGTCTCAAACAGTAGATAGCACATTTCGATGACGTAATATGCTACCCATCAGATTGTGCTACCAGTGTCAATTTTAATGTGGCGTAGTGTGATATGAAGCTGCAATATCGCCCTAACCTGCCTAATCCCTAACCCTAACCTCAGAACCAATCACATACAGTGTTGATAGCAAAATCTGACGGGTAGGATAAAATGTCTGGAAACTGGCTCTAATCTAGCACAACAAAAGGGTATCGCATATTTATCTCCAAAAGTTTTTTAATTTAGGGCACATCCAAAATGTGTGCATTAAAGTGCCATCGGCACATCTATTACACAAGGGACTAAGACCAGAAAACATGAGCAAATTTAACTTTAGATATATGAGCTCTATGCACTATTTTAAATTGTAGAAGAGAATGTCAAGCACAAATGGATGAGTGAACCCAACCACCATTGCACATATCATCTGTGAGTTGTCCTCCTCCCAAGCTTTCTTGGTGTTATGTTAGGATGATCTCTGATTTATCATCAAATTATAAACAATAGAAATGGAACCCTTATATGAACGGTATTTAATGGATTATCAGTGGGTATGGTTGGAAAATTTGCTGAAAGTTTAACTATTATGTATTGTTTAACCAACCATTAACATCCGACCAAAACTCTCTGTTATACCTCGTTCATTAATCAATAAATTAATTACTCTACAAATACCGTGACATTCCAACACATTAGCTAGAGCTAGCTTCACAATTAAGCCCATTTTGCAATGAAACAACCGCAAACTGAACAAATAACACAAAATCCGTGTCTCTTTCTTCAATTTAGATGTGAGATGAAGATCTTGGTGCTGGTGGCGGCGAACAGCTGTGTTTCTGCCCTGATAAATGACTCATTTAAATGCGTTTCATTAAGGATACGGAGGGTATGTTTTCATCTCCAACAGCCGCTCTGACAGCAGGGGTTTGCGCGCCGGTCCGTGACTTAATGGACTCAAATGGAAATTATCCGATGGCTAAAACACATCTCACAATGTAAACGTCCCTGCAATATTGAAAGACAGTCGCCCGCCTGTCAAATTATTCGCTCTATATACAAAAGAAACCAGATTACCTCATAAAAAAGAGAGATACGAGGTAATAAAGGAACTGCTATCTGAAACTCGTGCTAGTCGAAGTCATTTGTGTTTGATGAAGCGCGAGCAGCTTTTCCGGTTTGTGTGCCATTTAATTCGAGGGTTTTGAATGGTTGGGGGTTTCAATGAAGGATTAAATGAAGCTTAATCCCATTTTCAAGATGTGAGCAAACAAACAAGAAGAGCAAAAGGCCGGCCTGATGTGAAAAGTCATGCAATGCTTTAATGCTTCAGGTACTGATAATGACAAAGGTGCTGTTTAGTGGACAAATGAAAGCTTAAGAATGAACCATTCTCTAGCCGATTGGTTTATTGATTGTAAATTCAACATTAAGAGTTTCTTTTTCGTATATCGTGTGCTTATTGTGAGGGCTAATCCATGCTAATGATAAGGCAGAATAATGTTAAAGTAGCTATACTGTATATTTTTAAGCATGGGTGTTTATAGTGTGCAAAACTAAAATCATGAAAAAGAAAAGTGAAGTTTTGGTACCTGGAATGAAACAAACATTTACAGAAATAAAATATTTAAAAAGGTTAGCCTAATATGATTTTCTTTGATTAAATGTTATTTATTTAATTGTTGAGAAAAAGATTAAAATGAAAGTGAAAGTTAAAATAATTACTTAAAAATACTCCTAAGTCTGCAATTAAAAACTGTAAACAAAACGCAATTAGACATACACTTTAAAACAGAAAATGCTGAATATGTTATAATTTTGAAATTATTTGCAAAGAAACATCAGGACATACAGTATTGCATATAGACTCACCGGCCACTTTATTAGGTACTAGTATTACTAGTACAGGGTTGGTCCCCCTTTTGCCTTCAGAACTGCCTTAATCCTTCATGGCATAGATTCAACAAGACACTGGAAATATTCCTCAGAGATTTTGGTCCGTATTGACATGATAGCATCACACAGTTGCTGCAGATTTGTCTGCTGCAGATCTGACATTTCTTGAACATGACAATGAGTTTCTTGTACTCAAATGGCCTCTACAGTCACCAGATCTCAATCCAATAGAGCACTTTTGGGATGTGGTGGAATGCAGGGATGTGGAGATTCGCATCATGGATGTGCAGCCGACAAATCTGCAGCAACTGTGTAATGCTGTCATGTCAGTATGGACCAAAATGTCTAAGGTATATTTCTAGTGCCTTGTTGAATCTTTGCCTTGAAGGATTAAGGCAGTTCTGAAGGCAGAAGGAGGTACAACCTGGTACTAGTAAGGTACCTGTACCTAATAAAGTGGCCGGTGAGTGTATTTTGCTATATCATTTTAATATCAAAACAATTATTTTAGATTGAGTATTTTTAAGCATATAGACACATTATGGGTTGCACGGTGGCTCAGTGGTTAGCACTGTTGCCTCAAGAAGGGTCGCTTGTTCGAGTCCTGGCTGGGCCAGTCTGCATTTATTTGTGGAGTTTGCATGTTCTCCTCGTGTTTGCGTGGGTTTCCTCTGGGTGCTCTGGTTTCCTCTACAGCCTAAAGACATGCAGTATAGGCGAATTGGGGAAACAAAATTGGCCATAGTGGATGAGTATGTGTGTGAATGCGAGAGTGTATGGGATTTTCCCAGTACTGGAAGGGCATCTGCTGTGCAAAACATTTGCTGGAATAATTGGTGGTTCATTCCGCTTTCCACCCCAATCAGGGACTAAGCCGAAGGAAAATTAATGAAAGAATGGACATACTATGGTGTTTTTGTACAGTAAGTACTGTAAACTGTATAAGTATGTACTGTAAGCATTATAGTATAGTAAATTTAAGCACACTGTAATTAATTAAGTACTATGCTACAGGATTACCACCATAATACCATGGAACAGCACAAGACTGTAGACTGTGGAGATGTTTAATTCAGTTTGTGTTTGTGTGTTATTGTGTCGACAGTGCAGTTTTTTCTGATGGCAGCAGTCTGCAGGGTTTGACGCAGGACGAGTCTGAGTGCCTTCAGTGACCACAGACATCATACACGATTATTTCAGTAGACAGGAGAGTGAGGAGAACGCCCGATGAATGTAAAAAATCACACTTGTGAATGTATCTTTATGGGGACTTGCAAAAAACAGAAATGTGCGCACATCTAGAAAAAACTTGAAGGCAGGTGCACGAACAAAAAACAAACATAAGTAGCAAAAGATTCAAAGTAGGTCGGCACACTGCCACTTTAGCTCTCAAAAAATTTTATTAGTCATAATTACAAAAACACTACGTTTCGACCGACATGGTCTTCATCATGGTCGTCACCTGATGAAGACCATGTCGGTCGAAACGTAGTGTTTTTGTAATTATGACTAATAAAATTTTTTGAGAGCTAAAGTGGCAGTGTGCCGACCTACTTTGAATCTTTTGCTCTTTATGGGGACTTCCCATAGATTTTTATACCGCACACATTGTATATTCTGTCCCCCTTACCACAATCCTACCCCTAAACCCACCCTCACAGGAAATAATCTGCAATTTCTTCTATTTCAAATTTATTTATGAGCCATTTTCTTCATGGGGACTAAAAAAATGTCCCCACAAGGTCAAAATTGACTGGTATCGCTATACTTGGGGACATTTAGTGCCCACTATGTAAAGAATACAAAGTATTACACACACACCCACCCACACACACACAGACACACACTGAAAGACACTCTCTCTCTCTAACACACACACACAAACAGATGTCCCCAGATGCCTCAAATGGACAGTGTGAGCAAGAATCACGTCTGTCTGTATTGGACAAGGTCATCACTGAGCCTGAAGGTAAACACAGTTTCATACTTGTGTGATTTTAAAATGAGGTATTTTTGTGCTCAAAGAGAGACAGAGAAAAAAAAAACATTAAATATGAGATGATAAGGAGACATTTAAGCACTTAATTTATTTACATAATTTAAGCATTTATACTTTATACAAAAAATGTTTTGCTTTTAATTTGAGCACACAACATGTTGTGACCTTGTGCATAGTTATTTGTCATGGATTTAATAATTCCTTACATTTATTTAGCGCCTTTCTGGACGTTCAAAACACCTTACACATTGGGGGAAATCTCCTCATCCACCACCAGTGTGCAGCATCCACCTGTATAATGCAACGGCAGCCATATTGTGCCAGACACCACATCCCAGCTGATTGGTGGAGAGAAGACAGACTGATGAAGCTAATTATCAAGTTGGGGATGTTTAGGAGGCCGTGATGGACAGAAGTCAGTGGGCAGATTTTGGCTAGGATATTGAGGTTAATGTCTCTCGAAAAAGAGTTGGAATTTATGGGATTTTTAACGACCACGGAGAGTCAGGACCTCGGTTACATGTCTCAACCGAAAGACAGCGTTCACTGAGCAGTATAGAATTCCTCTCACTATACTGGGGTGTTAGGACCCACACAGACCACAGGTTGAATGCCCCCTGCTGGACTCACTAACACCACTTCTGGCAGTAACCTAGCTTCCCATGTGGTCTCTCATCCAGGTACTGACTGGGCGCAGCACATGGGCAACAATGTTAGAGTTACTGAGAGCTGCCAGTAATAATTTAAGGTAATAATAATTTAAATATTGTCAGTTTCTTGCACAGACTGATCACCAGATGCCAGTGCCAAACATCTGTTTCTGTGGTGCAGCAGTGAAAATCTTGGGCTGTGGACAATGTGAAACATGTATTGTTCTCTGATGAGTCCACCTTCACTGTCTTACCCACATCTGGGAGAGTTACGGTGTGGAGAGGCCCCAAAGAATCGTACCACCCAGACTGTTGATGGCCGGAGTGAAGCATGGGGGTGGATCAGTGAAAGTTTGAGCTGCAATATAATGGCATTCACTAGGCCCAATACTTGTGTTAGATGGCCAAGTTCTATACCGGACCATTCTGGAGGACCGTGTGCACCATAGACTGTAAAATATATGGACGTAGTATCCGTGACGTCACCCATAGGTTTCTGAAGAGCGCAAAAGAAGCCACAAGTAGGCGCGGCCAACCGTCGCCATTTTGGTCACGCGTCATCACACCCACGGCGGGATACCAAACAAGGGCAAAGAGGCAGAGAGTGAGCGGAGCTACAGACACCTGCTAGCATTTAGCTTGGACCTGGTTCAGACACACTTTACTTTGGGAGAAATGCTTAATACTTTATCACCTGTGACTCGTTTGTATTCTGACCACTTGTGCTTGGTTGTACACTATATCAATAAAGAGTTTAGACTTTTAAAAACACTGCTGTAATACATTGAGCCACTAAACATTGTTCTTATGACATTTTTCAACAGGAGGAAAACGCGAATTACTTACAAACACATCAGATATAGTCTGTGTTAGTTACTGTAAGACTATTGATAAAATCCAGCATAACACTGTATGACAACGCTTCAGATGACTGTTCTAGAGCCTACAGCTAATCAATCTGACAGATTCTGGAGTGCATTACAGCTCTAAATATAAATATAAACGATAAATGATCTTAAATTAAACAAATACATGTATAGAGATGGTAGATAAGTATATAACTTTACTCACATGGGAAACGGAGGCCACGTGAATGGTTTGTGAGCACAATTAAGTTCACTCAGCATGCCATGCCATCTAATAATTGTGGGAAACAAGTCCAAAAGGCAGTTGACTGTGTAAAGCCACATAAAACAACAGAGAAATACGATAAATATGCCGAGTTCAGTGGCTAATCTGCAGGATTCAGCTGAGGTGAAGTGACGGCGACCAGCGAGACCTAGCTGTCACTCAAGTGACCACTCCCTTAATTATGCAAACTTAATATAACTTAATATAAAGGAAACGGATGAGTTCTAAAAAAATTCACCCCCCTCACAGTTGTCATGAAGGGTAATATTACCTGTATTAACCAAAATCTTTTTTTGTACCAGGCTGTAAACACCTTTTTTTCTGCTGTAAAGTTGGCCATTCTAACAGTGGGCTCAATTGAAATTTGCTCTGTTTTGGAGCCAGGAGCGGCCAGGACTAGCGGAATTTCGAATGAATTGCAGTTTTAGTTACTTCCGTATTGGCTTCCTGAGGGAGAGCGGGAGGTTGCCGCTTGGTGTGCACCCACTGATTCAAAGTTTGTATCCTGAAGGGGGTGCTGGATATCAGGATGATAATAAACATCAGCTGGAGACATCAGGAGACAGAGTAGTTTGATGAAGTGAAGTTGAACGTCTCCCATGGCCTGCACAGCCACCAGACATCAATGTTATTAAGCTACTTTGGGGTTTTTGCTTTTCTTATCTTATTTTTTTTCTTGCTCATTAGTTGCATTCTCAGTATCTTATGAGCACATATTCATGTTTGTTTCTCGCTGTTTGCACATATTTATAATAAATTCGAAACATGGCCTCATACTGCCGTCTTATTTCAGACACTTCAAAATATGACTTGATCACAGCAGGTTTTTTTCCAGTATCTCCCTCATCATTAAAAGTGTTTTCTCTCGTTCTCCATCATCATCTTCATCTTCAAGTCTTTGACCCTCCGCTTCATCTCCATGTCTCAAGCTGTGTCTTGTTCTTCATCCCTTAGAGAGTCTTTCACCTGTCTCCCAACAGCTCCCAGAATGCACCGCTGTGCAGGACAAACACACGGCTGACAATTAGAGAAATGGAAACCGGAGAGCTCTTCTGAGACTCAAAATAATTGCATGTTAGTGCACGGATGTGTGGACTGACTTGATTTGCTTTTTTTCCCCCTGCAATTACTGTGGGTGAATAAAAGGAGGCAATTTTGGTGTTATTGGAATCATGCGTTTTGCATCTCCGTAGACTCTTTTATTTGGACTGTAGTAAATTGGAAATAGTAGTGTAAAAATGGATGTAGTCAATTTTGTGAAGTCTATTTGTAAACTAATTTCGAGAGGATCACATGCTTATTATTGCTTACAGCTGGCCCCGCATTATTTAATTTATGATCCACCAATCAGACGATTCCTAAGCCACTATAAATACCCACATAACAGCCATTTTCTTTTTGAAGAATCCCACCTCCCACCCCTACTCCCCTTCCTTTCCTAGATAGGTGGCACGGTGGCCCAGTGGTTAGCACTGTTGCCTCACAGCAAGAATGTCGCTGGTTCTAGTCCTTACCGACGTTTCTGTGTGGAATTTTACACGTTCTCACCGTGCTCACGTGGTTTTCCCCTGGGTTCCCCGGTTTCCTCCCACGGTCCAAAAACATAAGTAAATTGACTAATTCTAATCGGCACCATAGACATGCACCCTTTAAGTAGTTATCTCTTAAGAGCAATCACTATCTGTTTGTTAGCGGCAGCAGGGGAGTTCTTGAGATCTACCTTAGCTCAAACTCCTCTCTCGCCCTGCAAATGGGGGGAGCCCCGGGCTCGAGGATCTTACAAGCTCAGGGCTCTCTCCCAGGGCAGCATGCTGAAATAGTTTGCGATTTTTCAAGAAACTGGCATAAATTAGCATTTGTAACAATGGAAGCTGAAAATTGGGAAGTTTCATCTCACAAAATGGATTTTCGCACCAAAATTTTTTTAATTACTAACTCAGAAAAAATGAGAATGCAGTTTAGTTGAGTTTGAGTCAAGGAAAAAAATTTTTTTTTTTCTAATAAAATAAAAGCAAAAAAACTACAAGCTAAAAACTTTGTTTAAACTGTAAATACTGATTTGATTTGTTGTCAAATTTTACATGGCAATTCTTACTGCATGATATAAACTAAAGTAAAGTATGTCTTACGATTTAGACATTTCAAAGTTTGTATCTCTTAATTCTACCCAGCAAGCATTTTTTTAAAAGATATCTAATGCCACGCTTCTTGAAAGTACTTAAAATGCTTGTATTGGAAGTTTATGGTGATATTTCAACAATTGTACTGTTCTGTGTTCAAAAACTGAATCAAAAACTGAGAAATTCTTAATTAAAAAATCTTAAATTTAAACCTTGCACAAGAACCATGACACAATGCACATTTTATCAATATTTCATAGACTGTATTTCAGTATACCAGTATTGAATTCAACAAAATGTATTAAAGTTCTTTGACCATGACTGTTTATCATTTTTATGACATTTTAATGTACATTTTAATGTAAGTGAAATTTTAAGCACAGTAAGGACTTTCATGGCACTACATATGCTGGGGGTATGAAGTACAAAGGTGCTTGATTTAAAATTAATGGTGTTTTGAATCTGCTGTTTATGAAAGAGTGGAAACCCTGAATAAATGTCTAATAGACGTCTAAACATAGTTGTCTTGGCTAAAACAGGGCTGTCAGTAAAAAATCTAGTAGACGTCTAAGAATAGGCCAAAACTAGACCTCTCATCAAATAAACAGAAATGAATGACTACATATATAAAGTCTGTCTAATATATGTCTATCTGACAACTAGTCTGTCTTTGGGCAATTCTTAGATGTCTATTACATTTTCACTGACAGCCCAAGTTTTGCCTTGTTATAGCCAAGCTGTCTACGCTTAGATGTCTATTAGACGTCTATTAAGTGAAATTTCATAAACTAATTTTGACAGGAGCATGTGATATGGTTAAGCACAACTGGCTGCTCATCTGTAATCAGTAATAATCCAATCAGAGTGGTCCAAGCTTACAATAAATGGATAGCTTTTTCCCTACATTTTAGAAAAATTCCCCCTTCCAGCTCATCTCCTCCTTTTCCTCCCTTTTCTAAGGGGAGTTCTTAAGACCTACCTGATCTTAGATCCCCTTATATGCTTATTGACCAGGTGGGAGCCATGTGCTCTAGTATCTCCAAGCTCATGTTTTTTTTTCCCGGGACAGCATGCCAAACTGGCTATAAATGCTAAGCATATCTAACTGGGAACTCTTGAAGCACAAAATTGTTTGCTTCGTAACCTTTGTCTCAGAATATACATCAATTTATAAACTCACAAAGTCGCTCAAAATTGCAAGATTGAGTTCTTATTTACTCTAAATTGTTGCTTTATTTTGTTTACCATGCACCTTGCAAGTTTATCAGTTGAAGTTGACAAAAAAAAAGTAAAAATCGCATAACGTAAACTTGGAATTGCAAGAAAAACATTTTTTTTTGATAAAAATCACAAGATATAGTCGCAAATGTATGGAAGAATTGTAAGATATAAACTCAAAATTTAAATTCAGAATTGCAAATATTAAATCTCGCAATTTTAACTTTTGTCTTAGACTTGGAAAATAAAACATCTCAATTCTTTATAATTTGCTATTTTAACTTTTTTCTGAGAGAAATAAACTCCATGCTAGTTTTCCAGGTCAAACAGCAAGTTATAACGTTACGATAAAGCAAAAGTATTTAATTGCGAGAAAGAAACTCAGATTTGTGATATACTAGTTTATTTTATTTATTGCAGTTTATTGTTAAGTTATACTTTGCATTCGCAATTCTTGAGAAGTACAAATTATGGGATGTATCTTGATAGAAATTGTGAGATAGATAGAGATTTGGTCATTTTCATGTACCGTTTTCCATCTACTTAAAATTTGCATAATTTAAAGTACTGAAATGGAAACAAAACTATTGGCTGATTGTTTACATGGGATTTTTTTGTTACAGTAATATAAACGTTCTTGTTGCTTTAACGCCATATGCATACTTTCCTTTTGTCAAACTTCCCATAAACGGCCACATTGGCATTGTAAGCACACCTGTTTCGTTTGTACAAACATGAGAATCACTAAACAAAAGTCAAAGCCACCTGTGCAAACAACATCAGCCTAATGTAGATCTTTCTTTTTTCCCCTTATTCACAGGCTCAAGGAAGCACAAAGAGATCAGGACAAAAATCAGAGGATGTGGAAAACAAACATTCATGATGACAGAAGCGGTGAATGCATACTGTACTGTACATACACATTGTGTTTCATCAAATATTAAGTAAAAAAAATTAAAATAAAAAGCATTTAAATAAAAAAAAGAAATATTTTTACAGAATTATTTTGCTCAATTATTAATGTCATATATATAAATGACAATAAATTATACTTGGTTTATTTGTAATCGTTACATATTGACCATAAGTCACGGGGTCATGATTACAAATGCAAACCAATATGTATCTGAAACCTTTTGTTTGCAAAACTTTTCTCCAAATTTGACCTTGCAAGTCCCCCTTCTGAATCTATCTGTTTATCAGCACCTGTTGATGGAGACCAGCAGACTGTGGATTTAGCAGAAAACCTTTATCGAGTCCCACCTTCGCCCTTGAAGCGGACATCGATCGGGCAGCCAGAAGATTCGTGACCCTGGAGGACGATCAATGACCTGCGCTTCACTCGCTCAACATCAGCTGAGGATTAAACCATTTCCCTGCACAACACAATTAACTCCAATAAACCTCAAGTCAATACTGTGGAGCAAAATACACACAGAACACTGGAGGAAACGTGTATAGTTTACAGTTTATATAGCTATAAAATAGCAGTTTACAATTGTCATATTACAGTCTTTAGTGTTGTAAATCATTAGTTGATCATGATGTAAAATTAGTTGTTGAACATTTTGTAAAGATTACAGTTTACAAAGTTAAGCTGTTTTTACTGTGTATATCCTAAAGTATTTTTTAAATATAAAAGTTAGTAATTAACATGATAGCACATGATGCGTTTATACATTTTCTGCCATAGTATAAAGTATAAGCAAAATGGCTTACTGACACAATGTGTAAATTATAAACAAAATGGCTTTACAAACATATTACATAATATATAAACCAAATTTGCAAAATGGATGACATCATTAACTTTAATATAAATCACACACTATATAAACAAAATGGCTTCAGATTGTTTACCTTAGAATACAAACAAAAGGGCTTGATATCTTAAATCTTAGAATAAATAACATACTATATAAACAATGTATGCGAAATGGCTTGATATAAAATTTGCAATAATTTACATTATATATTAGAGGTGTGATATTGTACGATTTACAATGATTTACGTACTATTTAATCAAAATATGCTAAATGGCTTGACATTACAATACTTATATAAGCAAATATGCAAATTGGTTTAAAAATGTTGAACTATTTACATATTATATAAACAAAATAAGCAAAATGGCTTGACATTGTAAACTAGAACTAATTATATAACATATAAATAAAATATGCTAAATCGGTGACACCACAAACTTTAATACAAATTGCACACTATATAAACAAAATGACTTGATTGTTAACATTAGAATACATTCTGCATAAACAAAATTTGCAAAATGGCTTAAAATCATACATTTTTTATAATTTACATAAAATATTTAAAAAATGCTAATTGGCTTGACATTGTAAGCTTTAAAACGAATTACATAATATATTAGCAAAATATGCAAATTGGCTTGATATCATAAAATTGACAACAATTTACATACTATATAAACTAAATATGCTAAATGGCTTGACATCGTAAACTTTAGAACAAATCATGGACTTTGGCTTAGTCTCTGATTTGTCAGAGGTCGCAACAGCAGAATGAACCGCCAATTAGTCTGGCATATGTTTTATGCGGTGAATGCGCTTCCAGCACCAACAACAAATCGCATACTATATAAACAAAATATGCAAAATAGCTTGATATTGTAAAATTGATAACAATTGACATACTATATAAACAAAATATGCGATTTGGTTTGACATCATTAATTTTAGAACAAATAACATAAAATTTAAATAAAATTTTCTAATTGGCTTGACATCGTAAACTATAGAACAAATTAAATGCTACATAAAATATGCAAAATGCCTATATATATATATATGCGTGTGCAAAATGGATGACATTGTTAACTTTAATACAAATCACACTCCATATAAACAAAATGACTTGAGATTGTTACCCTTAGAATACATAATATATAAACAAAAGGGCTTGACATCCTAAATCCTAGAATAAATCACATACTATATAAACTAAATATGCAAAATGGCTTCACATTGTAAGCTTAAGAAAAACGTGGACTATACTTCAGCCTAGTCCCTAATTTGTCAGGGATCACAACAGTGGAATGAACCGCCAATTACTTTATGCAGTGGATGCATTTCCAGCCACAAGAACAAATCACATACTATATAAACAAAATATGCATAAGTGTGTGAAATGGTGTTAGTGAGACCAGCAGGGGGCGCCCAACCTATAGTCTGTGTGGGTCCTAATGCCCCATTATTAGTGATGGGGACTCTATACTGCTCAGTGAACGCCGTCTTTCGGATGAGACTTTAAACCGAGGTCCCGACTCTCTGTGGTCGTTAAAAATCCCAGGATGTCCTTCGAAAAAGAGTAGGGATTTAACCTCGGCATCCTGGCCAAAATCTGCCCACTGGCCTCTGTCCATCATGGCCTCCTAACCATCCCCATATCATAATTGGTTTCATCAGTCTGTCTCCTCTCCACCAATCAGCTGGTGTGCGGTGTGCGGTCTGGCGCAATATGGCTGCCGTCACGCCATCTAGGTGGACGCTGCACACTGGTGGTGGATGAGGAGATTCCCCCCAATAATATGTAAAGCGCTTTGACAATAAATTGAGAAAGTCCAGAAAAGCACTATATAATTGTAAGGAATTATTATTATTATAAATTCTTAAAATGACTTGACATTGTAAACTGTTGAACTAATCACATAATATATAATCAAAAATATGCAAATTGGCTTGATATAAAATTTACAACATTTAGCATACTACACCAAATATGCAAAATGACTTAAAATTGTAAACTTTACAACTATTTACACAATATGTAAACAAAATATGCGAATTAACTTGACACTATAAACTTTAGAACTAACCACATAATATATAAGCAAAATATGCAAAATGGCTTGACCGTAAACTTCAGAACAAATTTACATACTATATAAACAAAATAAGTAAAACGGCATCGTGAACTTTAGAACTAATTACATTTTATAAAAGCAAAATATTTAAAATGGCTTGACATTCAACTAAACTAGAACTAATTGCTTAACATATAAACAAGACATGCAAATTAGTTTTGCACAGTAAACTTAATTTGCATAATATATAAACAAAATATGCCAAATATCTTTACATTATACACTTTACAACAATTTACATAACAAAGTGACTAGAATAATATACTACGTAACTTATTAATCAGGGGGTCGCCACAGCAGAATGAACTGCCAACTTATCCAGCATATGTTTTTTTACTCAGCAACTGCTCTTCCAGCAGCAACCCATCACTGGGAAACACCCATACACTTCCATTCACACACATACACTACGGACTTCACCTGAACTGGACTGTGAGGGAAACCGGAGGAAACCCATGCAACATAGGGAGAACATACAAACTCATAACAGAAATGCCAACTGACCCAGCCGAGGCTCAAGCCAGCGACCTTCTTGCTGTGAGGCAAGAGTGCTACCTACTGCGCCACCGTGATGCCCTAAATTAGGATATTTTTTAAAGTAATTTTTTCTGCAATGACTTACAAAATTCAGCTTCAGTTTTGTTTTCTATTTGTACAGTAGGTCGTGTTTGGCAGTAATTAGCCTTCATTTAGTTATCATCAAACTTGCTTTTTGAGTGACTCATTGTTGGATGAGTTTATGGCATGTAATATAAATATAAAATATACATGTTAAATGATTTAGAAAATTAACCATTAGTTTTTACAACTAAGCATGTCAACAAATAACAGAAAAGCATTACTATGAGTTGCTCCGTGAAGCGTGTTAATGCTGGCAGCTTTACACAAAAGCCGAATTGAGAAAATAAAATCGTTTCGACAGATCAGAAAAGAAAAGCCCTTTATTTTCCATCAGGATCAAATGGTTTTTCTTGAAAGAGCAGCAGACTGTGTTTTATTAAGCAGGTCCATCCACATCAGAAAAAAAAGTGAGTTTTCACAGCGGCCTTGCTTTTCTCTGAAGCCTCATTCTCTCTTAATGGAAAACTGAAAGGCGTAGTAACCTCTACGTTTAACCTCAGCTAGTCTTCACCTTGTAGTTTAGATATACAGTACATACAGTGTGTGTGTGTGTGTGTGTGTGTGTGTGTGTGTGTGTGTGTGTGTGTGTGTGTGTGTGTGTGTGTGTGTGTGTGTGTGTGTGTGTGTGTGTGTGTGTGTGTGTGTGTGTGCAGTCACCTATAAAAACAATCTCATCCCAAACATCACGCGTTTGATTGGAAACATGATGGTTTCGCTGTTCGCTTGAGGATATTAATACAGAAATGGTAGTGGTGTTTTGGTCTGGTGTTTATAGCAGGAAACTAGAGCAGTGAATCTCTATCGTGTAAGGCCTGTGAGGATTGAATAATGCCTTTTAAATGAGTCCAGCTGAACTGTCTACTCATTTATGCCCTTTAATCTGCGTCCTTTGGGTGTTACTAGATCTACTATAGGAGATCTATACTAATGAGCAAGTTTGGTTCGGTCAAGCAGAGTTGTTTACTAACTGAAACTGACATTAAAACAAAGATATTTGAATTGAGACTTAACGTTAGCTGAGTTAAAAATGTAAAAGTGTAAACAAATGTCAGTAAAGTACTTTTTATTATTTGTTTCGTTTTAAATTAGGGTACCAAACGAATGTGGATAAATTGGATGTTATTGGTAGGTTCCGGTGACGATTGACACAAAGATGCAAACAGATATTGTTAAAGAATGTTTTTATTGAAAATTAAGTGAAAACAAATAAACAATGGCGTTTGCTATCAGTAATGATCGTAAAATAAAACGTTAAATGTGGGACGACATGTCTTTTCTATGTTTAAACCAATAAACTAAAAAAGATGTAAAAAAAAAAAAAAAAAGCTGTAGTATTGATATAGCTGTAGTGTTTTGATTATACATTTTGGTGATGGTTTTAACAAAATAGAAACAGACATTGTCAGAGAAGATTTTAAGTGTTTTTCTTTTGCAAATTAGGAATAAAAAGGCAAGGCAATTTTATTTATATAGCACATTTCATACATAGTGGCAATTCAAAGTGCTTTACATAAACAAGAATAAAAGAAACAAGTAAAATAAAAATAAAAACAAATAATAAAAATGCGTAAAAACAAAACATAAAAACAGGTAAAATGTGATATAAAAGAATGAAGAAGAAGAGAAAAACATGATAGTGCAATCTGTCGGACGCAGCACAGTGCTCATTCAGTAAAGGCACCGCTAAACAGATGTGTTTTCAGTCTTGATTTGAATGTGCCTAATGTTGGAGCACATCTGATCATTTCTGGAAGCTGATTCCAGCAGCGAGGGGCATAGTGGCTAAAAAGGACTGATAAACATCGCTAGATTGGGTATTAAGCATTGTGTTTGGTAAATTATGGTGACAATTCAAATGACAGATGTTAAAAGGATCCGTTCAGATGGATTCTTCAGTTAATTTACTGATTCAAATGATTCTTTCAAGTCTCGAGTAAATAGGTGTGTTCGACTTGAACCATGGCTGCAGCTGGTGATCAAGGAGATTAGCCGAGCGCAGGCGGGGGTGAAGTCAAAAAAGGAGCCGTCACACTACTCCACATTAACATTTACACTGGTAGCAAAATCTGAATGTTAGCTTATTGCGCCATCAAAATACTAGTGCTACCTACTTTCTGAATGGGAAGTAGGACATTCTGTCAAGGTAGGACAAATCAACAGAACTCTGGCAGTAGGTAGCGACAAGTGCATGGTCTAACACAGGATGTGAAACTGATACTTACGCCAGGCTAAAACTTTTGATCATTGAGATATATACGGTTAAGGTCAGAATTATGTATAATTCAGAACCCCCCAAATTTCTGTTTAATAATTTCTGGCGAATAATATTGACTGCTTTCATTCTAGCCAAAATAAAGCAGATAAGACTTTCTCTAAAAGAAAAAAATATTATAGTAAATACTGTGAAAAATTCCTTGCTCTGTTAAACATATTTCATGAAAATTTTTGAATAAGACAAAAGAAATTTTATGACTTTTGACTTGAATTTTGACTTCAACTGTATATGATAGGGTCCACTGACTCTGAGCATCTAAAGTCCAATCATTGGGTCATGATGTACTGTACTTTTGTTTATTTGTTTGTTTCATCTACAGTTTGTTAGATCTCTCCAGTGCTGCAGTGTTTTCTTCATCAGTCTATCAGTGCCGCAGCAGAGAGTAAGTCTTTCACCCTGAAGCCTCATGTAGATCATCATAACACCAAGCAGATCCATTTGTCAGATCAGCTTCTCTGCAATTAGATGAGGCTTTTCACATTTAATCAGTCTCCGTGTCTGTCCTCTGGCTCCACTCTCGCTCTGTTCCTCTTCAACACGTTCATTAACTGCTTGGCTTTCAGTGCTGAAGGTTCAAGCTCCACATGAAGATGTGCTTTGACAACAGGCAGACTCCTGTGACGCTGCACGTAAAGCTTTTCTCACGTTAAATAAACTCTCATATCTAGCTATAATGAGAGATGTCATTAATTGTCAGAATAGTGTAATTATCATTAATTAAATGAATAGAAAGAAATAGGTTAATCATTTTGAATATTCATTTAGTTTGAAATAATTAGGTACTAAAATAAATGAGAAACTAGTAATTAAAAACTGAAAATAAAGAAAAATAAACAGACATCCCCTTCATGTATATATATATATATGTGTGTGTGTGTGTGTGTGTGTGTGTGCGTGTGTGTGTGCATGCGTGCGTGCGTGCGTGCATGTGTGTGTGTGTGTGTGTGTGTGTGTATACATATATATATATACATAGACACACACACACATACATACAGTACACACATACATACAAGTCAGAATTATTAGCCCCCTGTTTATTTTTTCCCCCAATTTCTGTTTAACAGAGAAAAGATTTTTCAGCATGTTTCTACATAATAATTTTAATGACTCTTTTCTAAAAACTGGTTTATATTATCTTTGCCATGATGACTGTAAATAATATTTGACTAGATATTTTTCAAGACACTTCTATACAACTTAAAGTGACATTTAAGGCCTTAACTAGGTAAATTAGGTTAACTAGGCAGGTTAGGGTAATTAGGCTATTTATTGTATAATGATGATTTGTTCTGTAGTATATCAAAAAAAATATAACTTAAAGGGGCTAATAATGTCCCAAAAATGTTTTTAAAAAAATAAAAACTGCTTTTATTCTAGCCGAAATGAAGCAAATAAGACTTTCTCCAGAAGAAAAAAATATCAGACATACTGTGAAAATTTCTTTGTTTTGTTTAACATTATATGAAAAATATTTAAAAAGAAAATAAATCGAGCAGGGGCTAATAATTCTGACTTCAATATATATAAAATTAAAACTAATTGTGTAAATGTAAGGCTAAAGATTGAAATGTATAGATGTAAAAATAGGACTGACACACAAAAATGTGTTAAAATGGCAGAAATGCACAGCAGAACAATATTGAACAATTTTACAATATTTTTGATTAAATAAATGCAGCCTTGGTGAGCAGGATAAGCTTATTTTGAAACATTTAAAAATCATGCTGACCCCAAACCTTTAGCTGGTAGTGTGTGTATATATATTATTAAGATTACCATGAGTTTCTGTGTGCTCCATGTTTGTTTGTTTGGTTTAATCCTCGTGATGTTAATTTCAGGTGATACGAGTCAGCAACCGAATCAGGTCAGTGATAATCTAATATTTCCTCTCATCTGGACAATAAAGGTCAATGTTTGTACCTCGGCATCAGCCTCAGGACACCCACTGTCTGACTGACTGCCAGCAAACACACCGCGACTCAGAGAGCCATCCTCCAGTTACATACACTTTATGCATTTTAATGCCTTCTGCAGTTCACCCAGTTCTGTCAACTTGTTGGAAACATCATCATATGTCATCTGTGCAGTGCACACGGCACTATTAACAATCCTGGTGTAAATACTTAGAATCAAAAGTACCATTTTATTAAAGATCTGTCTTATGTTGCACTCACAAGTGGCAAATTAAGGACACTACGAATCCCATTTTGACTTTGTTCAATTGCAATGTGTAATGCTAAGATGTATGTGTCCTTTAAACAAGTGTTTTCCATCAGAAAGATGAATTAGATGCCTTTAAAGAGCTGGAAACAGAGAATCGCATAGCAACCTGGCTCTATGTACACTCTCAAAAATCAAGTTACAGGAACTGTCACTGGGGCAGTACCTTTTCAAAAGGTATCAGTTTGCAACTAAAGGGTCCATAATGGTACCTCAAGGGAACTTTTTAGGTACAGCTGGGTACTAATATGTACCTTTTAGGTTCCACTCTGGACTCTTTGGGTACAAATATGTATCTTTTGAAAAAGTACCTTTTCTGTACCTTTATTTTTGAGAATGCAGCAAGAGCCAAAAATACATAGCCTAAATTATTGATATGCCTTTTATGCCAAAAATCATTAGAATATTAAGTAAAGATTATGTACTATGAAGATATTTTGTAAATTTGTTACTGAAAAGATATAAAAATATAGTTTTTGATGAGTAATTTGCACTGCTAAGAATTTCATTTGTTTAACTTAACAATTTTTTTTTAAACACCATCAGATTTCAGATATTGAAATATTTAAATCTTGATCAAATATTATCCACTCCTAAGTATACATCAATGGAAAGTTTATTAATTCAGCCTTCAAATTATGTAGAAATCTCAATTTCCAAACAATTGAGACATGGTTTTTGTGGTAGAAAGTCACTGTGCTCTTAAAGGCGCAGTTCACACAAAGTTAAAATGTATTCGCCATTTACTCGCACTCAAGTGAAACTTTTAAGTGTAGATTTTTTTTTCTGTTGGGCACAAAAGAAGATATTTTGAATGTTGGAAAGTGGTTGCCATTGACCATCCATAGTAGGAAAAACCAATACTATAGAAGTCAGTGGGTACAGATTTTCAACATTCTTCAAACTGTCTTCTTCTGTGTTTAACAGAAGAAATAAGAGGGTTTGGAACAAGAATTTAAATTTTTGGGTGAACTATCACTTTAAGTAGTGTATATAGAATATGATCAAATATAAAATGGAGATTAAACTCAGAGAACACTTAATTTCTTTTGTAATATTTATCATTTAGAATTTAAAGGATTTTCTTATGATTTTAGCATGTAAAAGTGTTTTACAAAATTCAACAATTGCCCTTTATTTTTGAGGAAAACGCAAAAAAGCTTACGCGTTTCAGACAGATACAGATGCTGATAGATGGAGCGTGAGAGAAAGACAGCATCAAAACAACTGTGTGTGTGTGCGCATGCTTTCACCTAGTGTTGTTCTCGCTTGACTGACTCTAAATCGATGGTCTTCAGGAGTTACAGTGAGGGTCCAGTTCAGTAAATGTTACTGTCTAGGACTATCAGCACACAACAATTCATCTGACAGAATGTTTTTTTTCCTGATACTGTCACAACAAGGCTAGTACTGAACAGTCACTGTTTGTAGCTTGTTCAATGTCAGAACAATTTACCCAAAACTCACAATTTTTAAATAATTTGTCTATTTGTTATTTGATCAAAAACGCTTAGGTTAAGATAGTTCACCCTAAAATGAAACTTTATAGTTAATTTACTCGCCCTCAAGCCATTTCTTCACTCAAATCTGCGTGAACTAGAAGTTGCTGAGATTTATTTCAGAATGCTGTACTTCACACTGCAACTGAATATTGAGAAGTGGGCGGGCTCTATTTTTGCACATTATTCCCTTGTAGAAAACTAACTGTAAGAGGGGCGTGGCTAAGAATATTTTGGCTGAAACCATGAAAGTAATGTCAACAGAGAAGACCTAAACTCCAAACGTTGAAGCAAATGCTCAGACTTTGATTGAAAATTACCAAAACAAACGTTTTTGTTTTTTTTTGTTTTTGTTTTTTTTTGCGGTGGATTAGCTTGTACAGATTAATTGTTCTCCTAAAAAATATTAATAGCCAGCAAAAAAAACTTAAGTTTTGATTTCACATACAGATTATTATTTTTTTTTTTTGCTGAATCTGTGATCCATGGTAATTCGTATTATGCAAGTCAATCATCATTTGTTTCGAGGTTAGTATGTAGTGCTGTCGCCTCACAGCAAAAAGGTCGCTGTGTCGCTGGTTCAAGCCTCGGCTCAGTTGGTGTTTCTGTGTGGAGTTTGTATGAGCTCCCTGCGTTCGCGTGGGTTTCCTCCGGGTGCTCCGGTTTCCCCCACAGTCCAAAGACATGCGGTACAGGTGAATTGGGTAGGCTAAATTGTCCGTAGTGTTTGAGTGTGTGTGTGAATGTGTGTGTGGATGTTTCCTAGAGATGGGTTGCGGCTGGAAGGGCATCCGCTGCGTAAAAACTTGCTGGATAAATTGGCGGTTCATTCCGCTGTGGCGACCTCGGATTAATAGGGACTAAGCCGACAAGAAAATGAATGAATGAATGAATGAATGAATGAATGAATGAATACCAGGCTAATCTCACGAAGAAAAGCAATTATTTTACGTTTTTGTCAATTTAGTGGATAATTCGTAAGAGTTCAGTCGTATGAAAATCTACAATTTTAAAAAAGAGGCGTGGAACCCAACCCAGTGCGGCCCCAAACCCAACCGTCATAGGGGGATGAGCAAATTGTATTAAATTGTACAAATGAAATCATACGAATTAGCCACTAAATCAAAAACTTACAAATTGCTGTGAGATGCATGTTAAAAATACACATAAAAACATACAAATAAGCCTAAATCAATTCTAAATCAGTCTAAATCCTGTATTCTAGATCGTGTTCTGTATCTCTTCAGATAATTCCGATTTTATGAAGTGAAACAATCATTCTGAATAGGAAATATTTCTAATATTTTTAGCTTTACTTAAATTAGCAAATTTAAGGTCACTTGATGATGTGCGCAAGCATGCACTTGAGTTTGTCATGTGAGCATAATTTATAGCTGTTTGCACATCTTGTCATGTCGACATTGAACTGACATCTAACATTGGCATCAAACATACTATAATCAATTTTTGACAAATCTTGGAAATCAATTTGACGTCATTTTGACATCTAGTTAGTCACTTGGCATCAAATCGATTTGCATTTTTGATGTTTTGACATCAAGGTGCCCCTAAAATTTGACTCCAATTTACAAACTTAAACTTAAAAGTTTTGTTTAGTCTTTTTTAGCAGTTTGCAAACAAACTTTACAAAACAAACTTTTACTTAACGAATGCTCATTTGCACTCAACTTCCCAGCAGGCACAGGATGTAAATATGACATCAGATTGGTGTTGTATTTCATCATCGTGAGACATTGCTTTTTGTTTGAAAATGAAAATCAGGTTGACGTCAGAACTTAACGTCAAGCTGAAATCAATGTCCGACGTTGGACAGATGTTGCATTTTGGTTATTTTCCAATGCAACATAAAAAAACTAAATGCCAATGTCTAACTGTAATGTGACAGGGATGCTGACAACAGGAAGTGCAGATCCAAATGCAGGTTTATTAAACAGAATGGTCAGGCAAGCAAAAGTCAACACAACGGCAAACAGATAGGTAATCTAGAATCGTAGTCATAAACAGGCAGATGGTCAATACAGGCAGGCAGCAGGCAACGTAAAACAAACAAAACAAAGCAAGGTTCAAACACGAAAGGCAAGGCAAGGAAAACACATCGTAGTGCTCACGGTACAGTTTACAGGACTCAGCACTGAAGTTTGTGTGTGTGCTGTATAAATAGTCCTAGTAATCAGTTCATGAGTAGCTTCAGCTGTGTATGTCTGCAATCATGGGGATCGATACCAGGTGTCATGCATGACTGGATCTTGTAGTCCATTTAATGGTGGATTTGTAGTTCTATACAATACCTTTTGTTTACCAGCGATCTGCACAGGCTGGATCGCTGGTGATCATGACACTAATGATGTTACAGCTTGATGTTATGGGAACATTACCAATGTGATGTTTATCAGACGTTGGATTTTGGTTGCCATATCTAATGATCTTAACATGGTTTAGGATGTTGGCTCAATGGTGGATTTTGGTTACTTTCCTATGGAGCCTAAAATCAACCAAATATCAGCGTCATTTCACATCATTGTTGGACGTCAACAGAACATTGTCCTCAGATGCTGCCGACCTAAATCTAACCTAATAGCAACGTCTCATGATGTTGTGTGTCTGCTGGGTTAGTAAATTTTTCCATTATTATTTGTGTTTAGTTGCTGCAATTTTCAAACAAACCTAAATATACACTGTAACCCTAAATGTTTCATTTCCTACATTTAATTTTCATCAAAAATACTTTACCTGCACTTTGTTGTTAGTTTTGTCACCACACTTTGCAAATAAATCCTATATAATGATATTTATACTTCAAACAAACACTAAAAATAAGCTTAAATTGTTCACGAGAATTATGATGATTTCGTTTTTGCATTGTTATTGTTTGTGTAAGTTTGTGCGCGTGTGTCTGTACATTTGTTTTCTATTTTTTATATATTTTTTATTCTTGGTTCGTCTTGTCACAACAATTCGGGAACAAACTAGACCAAACAGAAAAAGGCATTTTTGTTCCACTTGTCAACCTAGTTAAAAAATAAAACGTTAAACACCCTCTAATAAACAAATATACATTGACAACAGCCACAACGCGAAGCTCGTCATACATTCAGAAATATGATATAGTTTGCGGTTGCACTCGGAGGAAAAAGCGGTCGATCTGATCTACATTTATTATCATGTGTGCTTACAGAGGTGTCGTGCGGCGGCCCCGTTTTCCTTTATCTGTCAGCGCTGAACACACACACGCCGTCTGTAATGCGTGTTGATGGAGGCAGGTTAAGACCTCAGAAACGTGTGTGTGTGTGTGTGTGTGAAGGGTTTTGAGAGGGAGGTTAAAGGGGGAGTCTGGCTTTATGTGAGGGTGTTTTGACAGTAGCGCCGCCGTCAGCTTCATACAGTGTGTCTGGGTTTCACCATATGAATTTCCCTCAGGTAAACGAGGAAAACCGCCTCGACCAAACACAAAGACCGCACCAGAGCCCTCATACTAATGATATTTCTGCGTGACTTGTTTATTTGTTTTTTGCTTTTCATGTATTAGGCCTACTTAAATTGATATACTGACTAATTTGTTACCAGAACATCAATTTATAACAAATGTTATCTAAAAAATGATGTATTAATGATGTATATGATACATTTAAAAACAAATCAGTTGAGGAGATTAAGTACACAAACAAACGCTGTTCTGCATTTTGTTTGTAATTACATTGGCTGGTAAAATTTGCTTTCTTAAAGGAAAATTTGTAATGGTTAGCTGTCTAATTTACATAAAAAAATGCATGTAGTACTCAGGGGCGGACTTAGTGATCTGGGGGCCCTAAGCAATTCCAGGTATGGGGCCCTAGCATTTTTTAAATTTAATCTGAACGTTTAAAAAAAAAAGTAGGCTATTTAAATAAATAAATATTAAAAAAGTATTCAACATATTTAAAGTATATTTTAACATTTGAAGAAACCTTAATCTTCTTAATGTAAAATTAAAAGCAATAAACTTATAAAATAAAAACAAGTTTACAAACTATGTACAGCAGTACAGTCCAAACTTGGTCCTGCAGATTTTAGCTCCAGCTTTCCTCAACACACCTACACGGATGTTTCTAGAAAGCCCAGTAAGAGCTTGATTAGCTTGCCCAGGTGTGTCTGATTGGGGTTGGACAGAACGTTCCATTATTCAAGGGGGCCCCCGATTTTGAAAAGAAATAATAACCTTAAAATCTTAACAGTTAGACAGATTTTACAACATACGATAGACAAAGTATAAAAGAGCTATATAATTAATATAGGCTTCTTGGCATTGGTCGGGAGCCACTAATTCGAATACTTACCTTGCTTACTGGTTAAGTCCGCCCCTGATAGTGCTTATAGATAGTACAGATAGTTCAAACAAACGTTTTTTGAAAACACTTTTTTTTGCCATTTTTGTTGCAAAAGTTTTTTTTTTTACTGCAAATAGTGTAAAATAAGGTTTCATGGCTGATTTATAGCATTTCGATTGCCATTAAAATAAAGAACAAATACCAAATGTTTAGCTAAGGAAAAACTAGTATTTATTTGTTCCACTTTTCACTAAAAAGTTAGAAAATACAAAGAAATAATATTTGATTGTATAATTAACAAAATTAAACAAACATTTAGATATTCAGTGTTTGTTTGACATCACAATTTACAAAATGCAAATGTTGTTAGCGAATCATTTTTTGTTTGTCATACAACAATGTCAATATATAACAGTTCCGTCCGTCATAGCCATGCGATATTCTACCAGTAACAGCACTCGTACTGCCTCCTCACCCTTGTGTATTACTCCGCCCACATACAGCAACAAGCACAGGACACTCTACAGTTTGACAAATAGTACTGGTTTTGAGCAACATAATGTACTTTTGAGGCTTTTTAGTCGAGAATGTAGTTTAGAACTATGCAGTTTATTTAAAAGAATAATACCTATTTTAAATGTTTGAAATTTCTGAGAGACATCGCATCGGCGGCCACTAACCTGTCTTTGAGCAAAGACGGTTGATGATGTTTATCCACAAGATGGTGACAGAGACCGCATAATAAGCCCTAAGAGGAGGTAAAATACAGCGTCATTTTAAACTACAGCTGATCAAATCATTATTAAACAGGTAAATGACTTTCTAAGTCGATCTCTCTCTTTGAGAGAGTTTGAATTAGTTTGATCAGGTGTGTTTAATTAGGGTTGGAACTAAACTGTGCAGAGCTGCGGCCCTTTTGGAACTGACTTTGACACCTGTGTTGTACTGCTTTATTTTTACCATAGTAATATTGTGATCTACCAATTGCAACAGAGAAATACTGGGAAATCTCTGTAGACTGATGACATTTCATGCCGTTCAGCCGTATAATATTAAAATGTGAGTAAAATCACCTGTTTTTTCATCACTTTAAACATTACACTAGTGAATCATTCAAATATTAGCTCTAAAGTGACGTTTCTGCTATTTCATGATTTCTGCTGTTTCTGATTTCAGCTGCAGATGTAAATGAATGGCGGAAGAAAGTACTTCCTCTTACAAAAGGGTTTTGAGACTCTTCGTGTTTGATATTTTATTTTATACAAGCGATTACGCCATTGAACTGTTGTATTTACGCAATATCACATTCGTAGCAGTGCGATATAGATGTATGTTGTCACTGGTGGGACACTAACAGACATCTATGCCGATATACAGCCACATTGCACTACTACTCGTGTGATCTATATATATATATATATATATATATATATATATATATATATATATATATATATATATATATATATATGTGTGTATGTGTGTGTATGTATATGTACAGTAAAAAATACACACACACACACACACAGACATATATATACATATATATATATATATTTATATATATATATATATTTATTTATTTATTTTTTTTTTTTAAAGTACAAAAATGTACAAAACTGTACAAAAATGTCTTTTTGTACATATTTATAAACGTTTTGTAAAGTCAAACAATTTTAAAAAAACGTTTTTTTTCCTTTAGCTAAACAATTTATGACTGTTTTTAACCACTTTTTGTAAATAATATTGCAAGACTCTAATTAATCTTTTTTTCTAGTTTTGTCTTTTTATGCAGAATATAAAAAACTTTAGTTTTGACATTATTTGTTATAACTATATGCAGCCTTTTATGTAAAGACAAAGTTAAGTATCATTTTTCTTTAAACAGTTTTTGTTTTAGCAGACTATGTAATTTGCAAACCAAATGTTACTGTGAAACACTAGCAAATGACACACTGTACATTTGTCCTAAAAAACCCTGTAACAGCTTCCAATAAAGAATTAGTTTTTTGAATAAAAATGCTGCTTCTCCATATACAGTATTTACCATTTTATGTTGCGATTTCGTGGTGAGACTCTTAACAAGCACAAACATTGTTAAACCAGACTTTTAGCATTTTATGTTTCTTACAATTCATAAAACGCAAACAAACAAGCTTAGATCATACATTTAGCATTTTGTTTGCAAACCCTTTTGGCAGCAATACTAAGAGCGAGCTGAAATTGTCATGCAAAAAAATGACTGTTTACCAAAGATGTCAAATGAAGTATAGTTTGTTTCTGACGCTCTTGTTCTGGCTAACCTTGTAAACGTCCATCTGTGGAAAACAGTTTATTCTCTGCAGTCTCGCCCTGTGCTGGTGTGACAGAAACTGACAGAATGCTTTAGTGTGACAATGATTTCAGCCTTACTAAATGTCACCGTTCTGCTCGCTTTCCCTCAACACATATCTCTGTGTGTGTCTGTGTGTGTGTGTGTGTGTGTGTGTGTGTGTGTGTGTGTGTGCGTGTGTGTGTGTGTGCGTGTGTGTGTGTATGTGCTTGTGTGTGTCTGTGTGTGTGTGTGTGTGTGTGGCTTGCGGCAATTCTGCTCCACATGCACACAAACACAGAAACCTGCCAGCACATAGGAAAACTTGTGATCAGAGCAGAAAGCAGGTGACTGCAGAATAACACATTTTATGTATTGCCTAGGTTTTCGTTTTTGGACACTTTAATTTTTTCCAGTTCTTTTCCTTGGAAACTAAAATCTCAACATTTTATAACCACTTGTCTATCAGACAACACAAAGCAAACCAGCCACAATCATATGCAAACCATTGTTCACCCAGCTAACAGTTTTAGGTTCTAAAAATATTTTTAAATGCTCTAATTGTTCAAAATGTCCATTTTTTATATGCGATATGTTAAAGCTAATTTTTGGTTATAACAACGTTATTAATTTTTGGTTATAGCAACATTACACAGACATATTAGTCATGTTATTGTATGAATGTACTCAGCATGTCATTAATTTCCTTCAACTTAGTCCCTATTTCTGAGGTCACCACAGCGGAATGAACCACCAACTATTCCAGCATATGTTTTACACAGTGGATACCCTTCCAGTCACAACGTAGTATTGGGAAACACCCATACACACTTTTCACACACATACACTGTGGCCAATTTTAGTTTGTTCAATTCACCTATATCACATGTCCTTGGACTGTAGGGGAAACCGAAGCACACGGAGGAATCCACGCCAACACGGGGATAACATGCAAACTCCACACAGAAATGCCAACTGGCCCAGCCGGGACTCAAACTAGCAAGCTTCTTGCTGTGAGGCAACAATGCTATGCACTGAGCCACCGTGCTGCCCTCAGAATGCTATTCAAAACATTATTAGAACATCCCATTCACATTATATTAAGAATGGTGTTCGCTTCATTTTTTTTTTCAGTTTAGTCCCTCTATTAATGAGGGGTCACCACAGCGGAATGAACTGCCAACTTATCCAGCGTATGTTATACGCAGCGGATACCCTTCCAACTGCAACCCATCACTGAGAAACACCATACACTCTCATCCATTCACACTCATACACTACGGACAATTTAGCTCACCCAATTCACCTGTAGCTCATGTCTTTGGACTGTGGGGGAAACCGGAGCATGGGTTAAGTCGCTTTTCCTCCAAAGTGAGAATAAAAGAGACACTTCAAATCATCAGAGAACAACAGTAAATGAACTCTAGGACAAGTCTTACCAGTTATTTTAGATACGGAGAGATTTTGTCTACTTGGAAATAAAAGGTTCTATCTAAGTTCTGAATGATTTTGAGATATTGAGCTTCAAAGTTTTTGCATTCCATAGCAAACAGTATGTGTGTAACATTTGTTTTTTTAAATAATATGTCTGAAAATGTAAACAACTTATATAAAAAGCATCCCTTAATGTAAATAAGTTGTCAACTAATAAGAATATGTCAATCACTCAATTTTGACAAAAATGTCAAAATAATGTCAATGTCAGATAGAACCTTATAATTCTAAAGTGACGGTTTGTCAAGCCTACTAACCAGTATAATGAGTACTAAGAAGGTGTCTGATGCATATAGAGAGGAAAAGAATGCTACCCAGGCTCATTTTGAAAATGTGCCCCTATATACATTTTTGGAGAGCGTCAAATGCGTTCCAGGAGCTATGTTTTTTGCAGTTTTTGTGAATCCACCAGAGGCTGCTGTGTACTCTTTTTCAGATCTCAAATTTCTCTCGAGTGCCATTCGCGCCTGCTCTTCTTGCGTAAATCAGATTTTGACAGACTGACCAACCCTCCTCCTTCCCTAAGCACAACCAAAAGTGTTTTCAAAAGCACCGATTGACACATTTGTTTTAAAGATGAAATGCAGCCTTACATACTTCTGGCTAAATAATTTGCGATCTCCAGAAATGTATATAGGGCTACATTTTCAGAATGAGCCTATGCTGAAAGAATGTGTCCCCTACAGGTGGTTTGTGAAGCATTATTTTAAAAAAAAACATTATTACATGCAAACTTTTAAGGAACGTTACAGAATGTTCTGAGAACATTTCCTGTTAGCTTTCTTTTTCAAAGCTCCTTTTATACTCAATCTCTTCAGTCTCTTGCTGTACTGAAATTAAATGCTTGTTTTTTCCCTCCCGAATGAGAGCAGGGTGCAGAACAGAAGTCGGGCACAGATCAGAAGCTGTGTTCCCCAGGACAGAGAGACTCTTCTGGGCGCTGCTGAACTGACAGCCCCTGGAGCTGCTGCACAAAGCTCTGCGCAAATTGAACTGACAGCAGCTTCTCCACACAAACTAGGGAAGAATTGTGCTGGAATTGGGTATGTTGCTTTTACATAACAAAAAACAACAATTTCTGTCGTGCTTACCCTCATGCTAAAGTACTCATGTAGAGCTTTCAGCAGCAGTGTGACACTAATTTTAATTCATGACTGAATTGCAGATGATCCTGATCATGTTATTGATTCTTTTTATTTAATCAATAACATGTAGCGTTGCCAATTCTGAGTCTTTCAAGAATCAAAAGTATATAGCATAACAAATTTAAACAACCTAGGCTTGTTGAAAATATGTGCCCAGGGCAACATTTTTAAGAACCGAGAAATACGTACCCTAGACTACGTTTTCTTGCAGTTTTTGTTTTACAAATTCACTAGAGAGTACTATGTACACTTTTGACAACCTCAAATATGTTACAAGGCCTTGTTTTCTCATACATGCCATTTGTCTAAAATTCACCCGAGGGTTTTGTGTATGTTATTGGCTTTCTCAATGTTCTTCTTGCGTGCGACCAGGAGAGAGGCCGGTCGGCTTGTTTTCATGCATAATATATCAGCTTGATTTCTTGACTGACTCAACCACCCCTTCCCAAAACCCAACCGATAGTGTTTTCAAAAGCAAACTAGAAAAAAGAAACATATGCTTCTACTTTTTCACACTGCTCTTTTTTGGGTTCCATTTTACCTGGTTTCTGTAACTGTCCTTTGCCAGACAATAACCAATAACGCTTTGCTTTTTTGTTTAGCTGTAAAGTAAAGTGGCTGCCAAATGGTTTCCATTTTTTATGTCATTTGTGTGTGTGTGTGTGTGTGTGTGTGTGTGTGTGTGTGTGTGTGTGTGTGTGTGTGTGTGTATGTATGTGTAAGTTTTTGTGAAACTTGAGTAATATGACTCTCTTGAATCAGCCTTTTTACTGAAATCTGGTGAATATACAGCGCCATCATTGTAGTCTGGATCCCAAACAAATGACTCCACAGAGTGTTTAATCCCATTATGTTTGTGGATCCTGAAGTAATCAATCTTTACCAGTGTAGTCTGGAGCAAAATCTCAGCTCTTTTTTCAATGATTTTCCAACTTACAGTACGACCAATGTTGTTCAGTTTTATACAAATCACTGAATGAATGGGCTTTTTTTTTTTTTTTTTTTTAGCTCTTTAGGGCTCTTATTTTGTCCTTTACAGCCATTAAGCTATAATATGACTTTCACGTAAACTCAAATGTAATATGTTTTTATATAAAGCATTTATCATGTATGGCCATACATCAAAAGTGCTTCACAATCATGAAAAGTCCAAAAGTCTCTCCACAACACCACCAGTGTGCAGCATCCACTTGGATGATGCAACAGCAGCTACAATAAAAGGTCGCCAGAACGCTCACCAGCTATTGGTGAAGTGGAGAGACAGCCAATTCAGTGGATAGGGATGATTGGGAGGCCATGATGGCCGATAGAGGATATTTGGCCAGGACACTGGGGTTAAACCCTCACTCTTTAGGAGAAGTGCCATGGGATTTTTTTTAATGACGACAGAGATTCAGGACCTTAGTTTAACGTTTTATCTGGAAGACGGCACTCACAGTATAGTGTCCCTGACAGTATAATGTGACTGACAGTATAGTGTGACTGACAGTATAGTGTTCCCTACACATTACTGGGGCATTAGGACTCACAAAAACAGCAGGTTAAGTGCCCGCTGCTGGCCTTACTAACACCACTTCCACCAGCAACCTAGTTTTCCCACGTGGTTTCCCATCCAGGTACTGACCAGGCTCAGCCCTGCTTAGCATCAGTAAGTACCCGGTCTTGGGCTGCAGGGTGATATGGCTGTGGCTAGGATTTAGGATTTTGCATTTTGAGTGAAAATGTAAAACAGATTGACGTCAAAACCTAACGTCAGATTGAGGTCAGTGTCCAATCTCGGACAGACGTTAAATTTTGGCAATTTAATAATAACCACATATCAACGTCTAAACGCTGATTTTTACTTCTACATCAAGTGATCTACATGACCCACAGTGCATGCTTTGCATGTTGCCGTGGGTCTTCTACATACTTCTGCGTGCTGTTTGAGTTGCTCTGCTATAACACTTCCGAAATGCTAGCTGGAATTAGGTTTTCCTCTGTTATATTTCTTCACAGGTGTTTTTCTGAACACTACCTTAATGTACAAGTAGCTAAAACTGGCTCATTCTGAGGCAGGAACCAACGGACGCAACAACTTTAATCATAAGGTAAACACAAAACAAAACTTTCCATCTGGAGCTCCTTCATGTCACTCGACACTTGTAAACACTCGCTCCAATGGGTTCGCGCAGCTCTCGGTCCCACCCACATTCATCAGCGCTACCAAGCCGACCAATCACAGAGCTTGCACTATGCATTGTTGTGAAGTGTAGTTACATTTTATGAGAGGTGCACGTCAGCGTCGACGTCAGCCACGACGAGGGCTATGCGACTGTAAAGATAGCGCCGGAGTGTGCACTTGACGTAGAAGTATAATTCAGCCATAATGATGTTACAGCTTGACGTTACCACTATTACGTCTATCAGACGTTGGATTTTGGTTGCCATACCGGACGAATAAATGTCAGTACTTTATGTCAATATGAAGCTGGCTTAATGTTGGCTCGACGTTGGATTTTGATCACTTTCCAACACAAGCCAAAATCAAATAAATATCAATGTCATTTGACGTTGTAATTGGACATCAAAATAACGCGGTCCTTAGACACTGGCTAGACGTTGAATTTTGGTCACCCGACATCACGACCTAAATTTAACCTAATATAAACGTCTTTTGACATTGTGTGCCTGCTGGGAGATTACATTTTTTTTGTTTGTTTGATTTCTTTTTTTTCATGGAACCAGAAAAGCTGTATTCCTTGCATGAAATGCCTTTGGCGGAACAGCTAAACATGTCACTTATGTGTCGTCAAAGTATTTGTTGATTTTCAAAAGAGGAATGTTAAAACTGGGGCCAGAGAATCCATAGCATTACGAACATAGACATACGGTTGCATATTTCCATCCAGTGGTGTCCAGATGGTACAATGTAAACTTTCGTCAACCACAAACCTTTGCGCAGCTCCACACGTATCACACAAGCACCTTTTAAATCTCCCCAAAAGTGCAGAGTTTCTCCTTAAGGGTTAAGCAAGGCAGGGTGTGGAAAGCGAAGGTGGAATGTGGCTTTCTTTCAGTCTTTCATCAGTAAAGCACATGTTGCTGAAGGGAAAGATTATCATAAAGACTTGTTTCCTGTCAGTCGGCTTCGGTTCAAAGATTCTCTGCGGTTGCACTTTTATTTGCATCTTACGTTTACCTGTAATGACATGGAAAGTTGGGTTTCGGTCTTGCAAAACCATCATTGGGCTCATCCCAAAAGTTTCTTTAGCACTACTTGTGGGTTTTTTTCCAGCGACAGATGTAGTCTGTTCTCACTGCGAGTGACTATCATGCTCTTCTGAGGGCTGCGAAATCAAATCAGCCGAGTTAATGAGCCCCCTACCATCTCTCCTAAGAGAAAAAAAAAAGGGGGGGAGGACGAGGCAGAGAAATGAAACGGCCCTGGAAAAGTGCTGATTTTTGGCACTGGGGCTCTCTGAGCTTGACAGCGCAGCAATAAAAGACCCAATTCTGACTCGTATGTTTCTGCTATACGCTCCAGGACCACCAATACAAGAAGTCTGAGGTCTAAACTGTCAGAGTTACCATAATACAGGCTACAGTCTGAGATCAGACATGAAACGCCTATTTTACTTGTGTTATACTGTAATAGAGAATTGAGGAAATGAAATATTTTCCATCAGGCACTAATTTTGTGGCCTTTAGAAATGAAAATGGATCACTGATATGGGCTTAACATGATATCACGATAAAACTTTTGACAGTAATTTAATCTCCACATATGTGTTACTGAAGAAAAGACGTCACCTATATATATATAAAAAAAGAGGATGAAGATGATAGAAAATGAGCAAACCTGAAGAGAGTAATCAAACACTTGTGGCAATATATTAATTTTTATTGTGTTCTTCAGGCCCTCATGGCTATTTTTTAAGAATAAACTATATTTATAATGCAATGCTAATTCACCTATCACTGCATTGAATACTATAAAATAGCATGATTTTTTCCTCATTCTGTGTTATAAAACCATGTCTGGTCACAAAAATGAGTTATTTCAAACATTCGACTGATGTTATGCTGTGAATTCAGTTCACATATGGTCTGAATTCAAAAAATTGTCCACATGAATATGTTAAAATGCTCTATGACGTTTTGTCAAAAGCATGCCAAAACAACAGATGGCGATATACTCCTAAACGAACGGTCATGTTGGCCAATCAGAATCTTGACATAAGTTATTACAATTTAGTCTTTGAATAAAATCATCGTCAATGAAAATAAATTTTAAAAAATGTTTGTTGATGTCCTTTTTTCTTTTCAAAGACTAAATTAACAGGAAAGCATGAATCCATCCTGTCTTATATCAATGGGTTAGTCTGCTGGTGGCGATGGGCCCATTAGTACAAAGTGAGCATCGTTATTATATCTGACCTCCTCTATCCCTTTATGGGGATATCCTGTAATGGCTACTTCCAGTGTTAAAGCACAGCATGTCGCAAAGCTCAAATCATCTCAAACTAGTTTCTTAAACGCAACTGTAAGTTCACTAAATGGTCACCATATCTCAATCCAATGAGCACCGTTGAGATTTGGTGGAATGGGAGATTCACATCATGGCATCTTGGCTAGCAAATCTGCAGCACCTGTGTGATACTATTGCATTATTATGACCAAAAAAATCTCTAAGGAATGTTTCTAGCACCTTGTTGAAAAATGATGTCATTGGAAAAGTGAAAATCCAACCTGCTACTAGCAAGGTGCACCTAATTCAAAGGCCCACGCTGTGTCCTACAGCTTAAAAATGTCCTTCAGACCCCATAAAGCATTTTCCAGTGTGATGAGTAGGAAGATATAATCATCCACAGTTTAATATCTGCGGCAGACAAATGCCAAGCAGTTAAGATTCTGATCACGATTCAGATTTGAACTGCTCTCGTGTCGCGTGTTCGGAGACTTCAGCACAGCAGGCGATGCCTCTGAATTAGCATTCTTCCACACGCACTCCTGGTTATAATTCTCATGATTTTGCTTGGCAGTATCTGGCCTTGGTACATCTTTTGCAGTCATTTCCTTTTGTTTGTTTTTTCTTTTTGTTGAAAATATTATATGAACAAATCAAAATCAAATCACTTTTATTTTCACATCATCAGCAGCACGTATGCTATAATGAGTGAAATGTTTAGGTGCTGGCTCCAGACAGTACAAAAAACAGACAGTGCAAAAAAATGACAGTGCAAATGCAACGACAGTGTAAAATTATCAGCGATATGTACAATGAATAGGTTAGTTGTAGGCAATATTGTTTCAAGGATGGATTGGTTAAAGTGTAGTGAATGCTACATATTGATGGTGTGCAGTGAGGGGTATGGAAGAGTCTGTGTGGGGTGTGTTAAGAGTTCATCAGCCTGATAGTCTGAAGATAGAAACTTTCCTTCAGTCGGCTGGTGCGTGACTGGATTCTGCGGAACCATCTGCCTGAGGGTAGCAGAGAGAAAAGTCTATGGCTTGGGTGGCTGGAGTCACTGATAATTCTTTTGGCTTTCCTCATCCACCACCTGGTGTAGATGTCCTGGAGGGAGGGAAGCTCACCTCCTACTACGCGTCCAGCAGTCCGCACAATCCTAAACAATTCAATTAAGCACAGGACTCGAATGTGTTTCTAGTATCTCGACATTTACATTTTTCTTACGTGGAACCACATAGAAAACATTTTAAAGCTATTCAAATAACTTTAGATTTGACATATCAATCAGACACCCTAGTTCAGGGGTGTCAAACTCAATTCCTGGAGGGCCGAAGCCCTGCACAGTTTAGTTCCAACCCTGCTCCAACACACTTACCTGTAGGTTTCAAACAAGCCTGAAGGACTCAATTAGTTTGATCAGGTGTGTTTAATTAGGGTTGGAACTAAACTGTGCAGAGCTGCGGCCCTTTTGGAACTGAGTTTGACACCTGTGCCCTAGTTTTTCTCGATTTTGCGAACGCTGAATCCAACGCAAAATCAACAAAGTCAAAAATATTTGCAATCCTGTAAAATTCCTAATTTAAACACAAAATAATCACAAAAATAATCTCAAAAATTCACAAATCACAAAAATTTCACATTCACATTTCACATAATCACAAAAATTTTGAGTGTCTCTCAAAAAATGACATCTCACCTGTGCCCTCATAATACAAATAAAATATGTCTGGTATTATGATGTGCGTCAAATCGATAAATTATTTAGTTTAACTCTTTACCTGCAGTTAACCAGAGAAAATGCTTCCCTGCCAATGACGAGTTTTACGACAATCTGTGCTTTAGGTGTATTAAAGTAGCGAAAGCAAGTAAGACCATGGATAAAAATAAGAGTTATACAACCTTCCTTTAGCTTAATCCCTACCGTTTAGATCTTGTCTTGACAAGAGACCAAAACAAAGAAGCTATATTTTTATGCTGTATAGGTGTCTTGAAAAATATCTAGTAAAATATTATTTACTGTCATCATGTTTAATGTATATATATATATATATATATATATATATAAAATCACAAAATTGTCTGCAAATTTCTGGTAATTGCCACAACAAAACCAGTAATTTTTATCATAAAAAAATCATAAAAAAAATTACAAAAAAATCGTGAAAAACTAGGGGTCTGATCAATGTTTAAAATATCTGCGAACACATTAACTATTACATCACAACAACACCTTATCGACCACACACAGCTAAACCCATATTTCAAATCGTTTCTTAAAGCATTTTATTTCAGGATTGCTTATACATGGTCTTAAGGCCCGTGCACACCGGGATGCTTTTTGCTCATGTTTTCCTCTAACGTTTAATGCCTCGTGACTAAATAAAGGGCGCCAATGTGATCGTGCACATCCACCCGCAAACCGCCAGGCGTAAAAGCGTCATGTTTTAAGAAACACCTCATGCTCGTTTTATTGTTTTGACGCACTGCGTCAAAACCTTCTCCCCCAATCGGATTGGCACTTTTGTTCACGTGCACGGAGCTGCTGAAGTTACAGTAAATAGCAGTTGGAGGTGCTCAAGCTCAAAACTGTCAATGCAAGCGCACATTTAAGAAGATGCCCGGAGGCGATATGAACATGTAGCTGCTTATTGCACTGGTGAACAATAATCATTTCTTCATCGCTAGAGCTGGAGCTGCTACTTGAACCATCCATGCGTGTTCGAATCGCAGTAACTTTAACAACAAGCATGTCAACTTTCTGTCTTCTGCTTCTGTGTAACAAGCGGGTGTCAGGAGCTCAAAGTTGTGTAGGGCCATACTCTTCTGCTCGACGCCAGTGAAAATCCCTTGGGTTCAAATCTGGAAAAACGTCTCGATAAACGCAAATGAAAAGCGTCCCGGTGTATACGAGCGTTTACATTGATTTTATTTATATTGTAGTTTTTTTACGTTATTTGGCATGTATTTGTTTTGTTTATTTATTTCTAGATACATTTTTTCTATAATATTACAATAACTATATTTGCACAGCATCATTTTAAATAGACCCAAAAACCTAATATGTGTCAGCGCCAATAGCCTAGGGGTTAGTGCGTTGACACACAGAACTGAGGTGCTCACAGTGACCCGAGTTCGATTCCCGTCTTGAGGTCCTTTGCTGATCCTTCCCCTATCTCTGCTCCCCACACTTTCCTGTCTCTATATCTCCTCTGTCCTATCAATAAAAGTGAAAACCCCTTATCATTTTAATCAAAATAACATGAATCTGTGAACATTTTGTGCATTACCTGTTTCGTGTATAGTCATCCTCGAATACTTGACAATAGTGAAGGCTGCATTCAAAGCGCTGCTTTATGAATCTTTGATG